>NC_141145.1:3538514-3692491 GCF_053477565.2 Lygodium microphyllum
CCAAATTTATGAGTCAGTTTTGGTAGACAATTTTCAGCTCCATGGGGACCAATTTGGCTCCGTCCACACCCTATCATCCCCAAACGGATGGGCAGACCGAGAGAGTCAATAAGTGGCTTGAAACTTATTTGCGACATTTTTGTCATGATGTGCAGAATTCTTGGGACGTATGGTTGCACTTGGCTGAATTTTCTTACAACAACTCCACTCATTCGAGCATTGGAGTCTCTCCCTTCGAAGCATTTTATGATTATCGGGTGCCCCTTCCTACAGTGATCTTCAATGAAAAGCTCAATCCCCTTGGAAAAGAAGAGTTGGGTCGCATGCAAGCTTTACTTCAACAATGCAAGGTAAACCTCAAAAGGGCTCAAGAGCACATGAAGATCCATGCTGATGCAAAAAGAAGACCCCTTGACTTTCAAGAGGGTGAATTGGTACTCCTCAAGGTCCCCAAGTCCTGTTAGGCCACACTAAAGGACGATTCTTGCAACAAGTTGGCACATCGTTACTATGGGCCCTACAAAATCATTAAGAAGGTCGGGGACTTGGCTTACCATCTCCAACTCCCTCCCACTACTAAGATCCATGATGTCTTCTATGTGAGCCAATTGAAACCTTTCATTGGCACTCCCAAAGATCATGTAGAGGAGCTACCACCCATAGATGAGGAGGGCCTTATTCAGTACATTCCTGAAGGGGTCATTGGGCAACGTGAAAAGCAACTCCGCAACCGTTCCATACATGAATACCTAATCAAATGGCAAGGCCTACCAATAGAGGAAGCCTCTTAGCACCCAACATCTATATTGGATGAATTTCCACACCTCAAGGAGACCGTATTGGCTGGAACTTAACCATGACATCTGTTTTGGGCTGCAGTCTGCATCTAGACAGCCACCTATTTTGTACCAGTTTTGGTCCTAGTCCATTTTCAGCCCCATCCTCCATACATGGGTTGAAAGTACACCTCGAGGGCTCTTTGTCATCGTGTTAAGGGTTAAAGTTCTACTATCAAGGCTTAGAGAAGAAGAAGAGTATGGGATTCAAGGTTTGGAGAATGGAAAAAGAATGGAGTTTGACAAGATTCGGGTTTTAGAAATGACTTGGTTGAAGAAGAAGATATCAAGCTTTTTCTGTGTATTTAGCATATATGAATGGAATGAATGTCACTATCTTGATCACATCAAATGTATTTGGAAAAATAAACCATTACATAAAAGGATATTCTCAAATTTTTAATCCAAATGCAAGTTCAAATGGCTTTTAACTCATGTACATAGATGGATTACAACTCCAAGAAACTAGTATTTTGATGGTAGACTCAAGTACATTCAAGATATGGACCAATAGTACATGAAATGCATTGATGGAGCATAATTTTAACTTCATCCATGTTTTAAAACAAAAAATTCCAGCCCATAATCAAGCTTAAAAATTGTACATAAACTCATGAATAAGCTCCTCTAATCATTAATGGGTAAAGCCCTGATGTTAAGAGGTCAATTTCTTCTATTTCAATCACATGAATCACTTGTTTGTTCATCAAAATGGACAAGAATAGTGGGCTACCCTGTTTATGACTAGTTTTTTTAGCCCATAACAGGCCATACACCTTCAAAATCCTCGCCCTTTTCTTGCCCCAAAGTCACTCAAGTACTTGGGTACAAGTCGGGCTTCATTGGACCATGAATTAGGTAAATAAAATGAGAGAAGACATACATAAGAGTAGGCTGAATACTTTTCTCTCAAATTTCCCCCCTTTTATAGACTGTCATACCATGCATTTTTGTCAGAACAAATAGACGGGTAAGAGGAGCTCTCACCTTCCTTGTTTGTATCTTCATGTTCAGCTCTAGTTTATCTTCAGTTTGCATGCTCCAAAGCATGCACCATAGCTCCCAGTTTTCTCCAGATGATGCTACAGGTTGTGCAGGCCCACATTTTGTGCCAAAAAATGCGGGCTGCATCCTCCTCAGCTCCACTTTACTTTTTGACCTACTTAGGTCACTTTGGTTCATTACTTCATGTCCCCCATGAACCTAGTGGACTTTTGGCATTTTTCATAAATTCTAACCATATTTTCCACTTGAATCAATTTGATTTATCCAGCAGACTGTCTATTTCTTCCAGCTGACCAAGTTGTAGGTTCCCATAGACTTATTTTTTTTATCAATATACATGGTACAACTGAAAATTGTATGCTACATACAAAATAACTTATGTAACTAAGTTGGTTTTTGGGTAACAATGACTGAATTATGTATGCAAATTCCTCATATAAATCCTAATAAAGTTCTTCTGTGTTCATAAAAATCCCATGATTTATATTATGAACAATAAACTCTTTGACATTCACCCCCTCCTAACCTACACATCCTCCGACATGTGCCATTTCACAAGATTACAGGTTTAAGGAGGGTCTTCTTCTGATATATCTTCATCTTCATTTTCTAAGTCTTTTTCTTCCTGCTTGTCTTCAAGTAGATGGCTCATATCCAAGTCATCAAGTTCATAAGTTGAAGATTCTCTTCGTTTGAAGGGCTTGATACGTTTCCTGACTATTGGTAATTTTACCATGGTTCCATCCATTTCAGCCAAAGAGCAAGTAGCATTATTATGTACTACTTTTACTACTTATGGTCCAAACCATCGCTTGGCTAACTTTCTATGAGCACTATATTGATTGTCCAGGCTGCTATCATAGACAAGTACCCAATCATTCTCTTGAATAGCTCTTGGACAGAGTTGATGCTTGTGAAACCTCTTCTTATTCTTTAATCTTGCTATTTTAAGCCTTTCAATGGCTGTCTTGACATCTTTTGGCCTTCTTTCAAGTTGCCTTATGCGCAAAGTCAGCAATTCTTCTCTATTCATGCCTTCATCCCAAGGTAAGATACTCCATGTGACAATGGACTCTTCAATAGGCATAATACGTGGCTGTCCATATATTAGTTCAGCTGGCATATAACCTGTTACTACACTATGGGTAGTTCTATCAGCCCATAATGCAAATGGTAGCATTCTAGGCCATTCCCTCATCTTTCCTTTGCAAGATTTTGCTAAAGCTTTAAGAATTGGTTAATGACCTCTTTCACTCTTACCATTGCCTTCAGGGTTGTAGGCTGATGTAAGAGATAGCTTGATTCCCAATTGAGCAAAGAAATGGCGAGCCTCATCAGCATCCAATTCTCCTCTATCAGCAGTTACTTTGGCAACACAACCATACCTGCAAAATACTTCTTCAAGTAAAAATCTACAAACAACTTGAGTAGACTTTGTTGTCAAGGTTTTTCCTTCCACTTGATTTATGAGATCTTCCCTACCAAGTACTAGATATCTCATGTTCCAAATTCCTATAGGCATGGTTACTAAATCAAAAACCCATCTATAGCGAATGGATAAAGGAAAGGTATGCTAAAGCCCATCTCTATGCTTAACCATAGAGTACATTTGACAAACATGACAAGATTTAACAAAATGCTCAATGTCTTTATACATGTTTTGCTACCAAAATTTCTCTTTTATTTTGGCAAAAGTGCCCATATGCCTCTATGACCAGCCAATAGGCTTTCATGAAATTCTTACATGACCTGTCTTTGAGTATTTTTTTTTCTCCTAAGACTCGAACAGGTGCCCCTCATTTCTTTTTCGCATGCCTCCAAAGGTAGCCATCTTTAAGAAAAAAGCCATAAGCTTTTCTCTTGATTCTCTTAAACTCTTCATTAGTCCAATCTTCCTTATTTGTCATAGTGCTAAAAAATTGGCCAATTTTTAGCTAATCATCTTCATAATATTCTTCTTTAAAGTGTGAATAAACCATAACAAAACATTGAGCATGCTGTCTATCAGCTGCCCACTATCCTTCTTTGGTTGTTTATTCCTTCTTTGCTGACGTAAAATTTGTTTTAGCAACTGAACCTATTGTACTTGCTGTAATTATTGTTGTACCTGCATTTTTGACAGCTAAACCATCATTAGGTACAGCTGTACTTGTTGTTTTCAGATTTGAATCTGCATTTACAGCATCATTTTTAGCAAATATAGACTCTGATTCTTCCTCATCCATCATTTCTTCTTCATCCTTATAACTGGCACGCAAAAGCATGTCAGCAACTGGATTATCTCTTCCTGCAATATGTTTCAAATCAGGATTTAAGGATTTAATATAGGCTATTCACCTTACCATAGCTATGTCAGGAGTGGAATAGTTGGCATCATGCCCAAGAGTGGAAGGCAATCTGTTTCAACTATTACATGTGCGCCCATGAAGTAATCTCGATCACATTTCAATGCAGTTACTACTCCCAAAGTTCTCTTTTAATTTGAGCATACCTTCTTTGTCGTTCATTAAGAACCTTCGCTCCAAAGCGAATTGCATATCTGTTGCCTTCAAGGTCATCTTGATCGATTGCCCATCCTATTCCAATAGGACTTGTGTCTACTATGAGTATAATAGGCTGTCCATTAGAGTAATTAGCCCTCTTTAAGGTGGGGGCTAAAATCAAAAATTTCTTTAGTTTTCGAATAGCTTGAGTATGTTCTTTTTCCCATATAAACCTTTGGCCTTTCCTTAGCAGTTGATAAAGATTTTTAGCAACATGAGCAAAATGTGGGATCCAAATAAGGTAGAAGACATATGCACCAAGAGATCTTCTCACCTTCGAAACATTTGTGCATATTTTCTGCATTTTGCTGATAGCATCAATCTTGGATGGAGAAGGCTTTCGGCCATATGGACCACACATATGCCCTACCACAATAACTTCTTCGACTCCAAAAACAGATTAAGCACCTGAAAGAGTAAGATAGACTTCTTCTAATTTAGACAAGATTTGAGCACAATCATTAATATGATCAGAAACAAACTTGCGGCATCCAAGTTTGTTGAGTTCTTTATTCTTCTCATGAACTTCACATCCTTTGATTGGTACATCATCAAGGAAAGAAAGGGTTAATTGAGGAATATAATCTCTCAACACTTTATGCATGGCATTCATCATGTGAGCTACTGAATTCGTAGCCCCTTGAGGTAGAGTACACATGCGGACTAAGCCAAGAGGCGTCTTCATTGTGGTAATGTCTCGGCTTTCCAAAGCAAGCTGAAATTGGTCATAGCCTGAATATAAATCTCCCATGGAATAAATTGCTTTACCTGCAAAACTTCAGCAAATTCATCAACAATTGGCTCCAAACCAAAATTTCTAATAGTGACTTTATTGACATGTTGTAAATCTTAAATGAATCGCAAAGATCCATTCTTCTTAGGCAAGGTAAACCATCGGTTGGAATATGGAGCTGAAGATGGCTCCAATATTCGCATTTTTATCTTTTCATTTAGAAGCTCCAATAACTTAGGCAAATGAGCCCTTGGTACCGGAATTGGTTTAAGATTCCAAGGAACGTGTGGGACCGTAAAAATCACCATTGATGCCACAACGCTTGGATCCACACAGCCAATTTCATGTGGCTGAAATGAAAAATCTTTACCATGATTCTTTATCATCTGCATGAAGATTTGCTTTTCAGTTGGGCAAGAGAAAAGATTCTTCACCAAATTTCAGCTCTTGTAAACTGTCTGCCATAAATTGGTGATCAATCTTTGGGATCACAAACGCTTGGCTGTTTGGATATCCTTTTTGCTAGTCCTTCACTTTTGGGTGGTAGAGGAGTAGCCACTGGCTTGACCTTTTTATCAACTGTCTTATACTTTGTTTCTACTCTTACCTCTTCCTTGTTCGGATGTCCAAAAGCTTCATGATCTGTAGATTCTTGAATTATGTCATACATATCCAATGTGCATACTTGTATGGACTGATTTTTAGCTTGATTTTCTGCATGAACAGCTGCATATATTTTAGCCATTGTATCATTATAATTCAACCCATAAAATAGCCTTGTAAATTTTTCATCTATAAGAAAAACATCAATTTTCTTCAGTTCTTGTTCCACATGGCATAGATGCTTTCTTTCAGCCCTATTCATGGTTGAAAACTGTTTATAACATCCCACACTATTGGCCATAAAAACCTGCAAGTCAGCTTTTGGCCTTGCCCCCTTTACATGTGAAGGTAATTTTTTATAACATGATGCACTGCCATAGCCTCCACTTATAGCAGTGCTACCCGAAAACCCTTAAATTCTCGGGCATTAGGAGGAACAGGATGATCTCTCAATCGATCTCTATTCGGGTGATGATTTACACATACAATCAAGAATTGGACAGCTTTGTCATTATCCTTACTTCTTATTCGAGCATATGATGAACCATCATCAAGGGTCTTTGTCTCTAAACGAGACTCAGAAATAAAAAGTTGTCCAAGAATGATAGGATAGCTGCTGGAATCTTGAACAAAGAAATGAAATTCATCTTTTACATTACCAATAGTAACTTGTACATAAGGGCATGCTGCATAAAGATCACCAGAGGAGTTATTGGATGCTTTCATGCACCATCCTGGTTCCACATCAATGGGCCATCCGCCATTCTCGTAGAGACTTCTTGACATGACATTAATCTCTGAGCCATGGTCTATAAGGGCAATGCATGGAGTCTCTTTTTCTCCAATCTTAACAATGGTTTCAGTGGTCACCCTTGCCCAATGGGTACGGGAGTAGTGACTACTAAGAATAAAGTGAGCATCACTTTCTTCTTGCATGTTGTGAAGATGAGATTCTTTCTTAAGCATGGGCTGCACTTTAGATTGAAAAGTCCCCACCATAATAGCTTCTTCAGTTTGTGCTTCATAGATGTCTTAATCTTTGGCTTCTATGGCTGCAATCAATTCTTTGATTGCGTCCAATCGAATCCCTTGAGTTTTCAACTTCTCTTCATCCTGCAAATACACATGAAATGCTTGCAAAAAAGCATGCACAGATTCTTCAGTTTCCTTGCCAACATATTGTCTTTTTTGTTTAATTACATCAATTATTACATCATGAAATCCTCGTTTTGCAATTCTGAGAATTTTACCTAATGTAAATTCAATTCTACTTCCAAGAATCCTTTCTTCTAGGATCCGCTTAAGATCCGTTGCGGTCTCTATGTCAGATTGCAACTTGTAACTAGGATGTTTAATTTTTCTTTTTCCTTCTGTCTTCTTTGCTTGAGGGGCATCTCCCATATCAAGCTCTAGTGGTGATGGATTTTCAGCAGCCTTCTGCCGATCTGGTTTACTTCTTGTCACGCGTTTAGTTGGTCCTGAAGAAGAAGGACCGACAACATCTTTATCTCTTCTTCTTTTTTCTTCTATCATGGCTTCATGATTATTAATTTCAGCTAACTGAGCAAAAGATGAAAATGAATCAACTGGCTCGGTCCATCCGGTTCTTCCTCAGATGCATTGACTGGCAGTAGTTAAATCATCTTTGGTTGCCTTGCCTTGCGCCATGCGATCTAAGGCCTGCATCCACACTTTAGATTTTGCATTAGTTTTTGTTCTTGTTGCCAAATCCTCCAATCTTTTCTTCATGCCACCGTTGGCAAAATTTGGCTCAAGAGGAAGCCCGGTTTTGGTTGCATGAATTTTACCATCCTTCCAAAAGACTAATTTTTGTGCTTCAGCTTCACGGAATGCACCGCACTCCCTCTTATCATACTGTAGGCTATCACACTAGATACAACGTCTTTTGAAGCCTTCTTGTACAGGTCTTTGGGCAGTTGATCGTCCCCTTTCTTCCACTTTCACATCAAGCCTTTCCACTTTGGAATTAATCTCCATTAGATTAAGATGGAGATCCCGCATGCTTTTAATTAGCTTATCCATGACATCCTTCTTTGGAGATGGAACAACAAAATTTCTTGGTTGCTCGGCCATAGAGACAGGAGGTCAAGAAACAAGAATAGGCTCCTTCATGGATTCAGTTGGTGCAGGGGTTGATCCCCATCTTAGGCACAACCGCTCTCTTCGAGCAATCATATTAACTGCTTCAGTGACATCACTCCAAGCAGTCTTCAATCCCGTCTCAGAGTCAGGATCTTCAAGTTGATCAGTTAGCTTTTCTTGAAGGAAAGGATCTGCAGCCTTTAGAAATAATTCAATCTTCTGGCTTTCCATACCTTGTTGATCCTCAGGATCTAGTTGAGAAAATTTGCTTTCAAATTCACGATGAAGAGCAGTGGCGGTTAGACCCTTATTGGGCCTTTCAACCCATTCAGTGAAAACTTTATTTGTCATAAGGCCAGAATCTTCAAGAAAATTTTCTTCTCGAAGAGCCTTCTTGAACGCGGACCATCCCGCGTCTTTTTGGAAAAGACCATGAATTCGGTCTTGGAGACCATGCACAGCCAAACGGTCGGCTCCAAGCATGTTGAGGAACTTCGAAGAAGACCATCTTGTCAGTATAGAGGCGGATAAAAGAGGATACATTTTGCCCATTAAATTGATTGAGCTCTTGCCCAACTGTTTCCAAAGCTTTAATGGCGGCGGCATCATTCCGATCTTCTTCTTGTCTTCGTTGTTGTTGCAATTGCAACTACTGCTGAAATTGCAATTGTTGTTGTTGGCTTTCTTGCATCAGACGAACAAAATGTTGCAAGGCATCTCCTCCCGAACTTGATGATTCTCCCATTGTACTTTCTCTTCCACAGCGGACCTTTCACGTCGGGTTCACCACTGTCGTCGTGTTAGGGGTTGAAGGTCTACCACCGGGGCTTAGAGCAGAAGAAAAGTATGGGATTCAAGGTTTGGAGAATGGAAAAAGAATGGAGTTTGACAAGATTCGGGTTTTAGAAATGACTTGGTTGAAGAAGAAGATATCAACCTTTTTCTGTGTATTTAGCATACATGAATGGAATGAATGTCACTATCTTGATTACATCAAATGCATTTGGAAAAATAAGCCATTACATAAAAGGATATTCTCATATTTGTAATCCAAATGCATATACCAAATGCAAGCTCAAATGGCTTTTAACTCATGCACATAGACGGATTACAACTTCAAGAAACAAGTATTTTGATGGTAGACTCAAGTACATTCAAGACATGGACCAATAGTACATGAAATGCATTGATGGAGCATAATTTTAACTTCAGCCCTATTTGAAAACAGAAAATTCCAGCCCATAATCAAGCTCAAAAAGTGTACATAAACTCATGAATAAGCTCCTCTAATCATTAATGGGTAAAGCCCTGATGTTAAGAGGTCAATTTCTTCTATTTCAATCACATGAATCACTTGTTTGTTCATCAAAATGGAAAAGAACAGTGGGCTGCCCTGTTTATGACTCGTTTTTTCAGTCCATAACAACCCATACACCTTCAAAATCCTCCCCCTTTGCTTGCCCCAAAGTCACTCAAGTACTTGGGTACAAATCGGGCTTCATTAGACCATGAATGAGGTAAATAAAATGAGAGAAGACGTACATAAGAGCAGGCTCAATACTTTTCTATCAGATTTTCCTCGTTTTATAGATTGTCATACCATGCATTTTTGTCAGACCAAATAGACGGGTAAGAGGAGCTCTTACCTTCCTTGTTTGTATCTTCATCTTCAGCTCTAGTTTATCTTCAGTTTGCATGCTCCAAAGCATGCACCATAGCTCCCAGTTTTCTCCAGATGCTCTAGGTTGTGCAGGCCTGCATTTTGCGCCAAAAATTGCGGGCTACATCCTGCTCAGTTCCACTTTACTTTTTGACCTACTTAGGTCACTTACAGATCACTTTGGTTCATTACTTCAGGTCCCCCATGAACCTAGTGGACTTTTGGCATTTTTCATGATTTCTAACCATATTTTCCACTTGAATCAATGTGATTTATCTTGCAGACTATCAATTTCTTCCAGCTGACCAAGTTGTAGGTTCCTATAGACTTTTTTTTTAAAATCAATATACATGGTACAACTGAAAATTGTATGCTAAATACAAAAGAACTTATGTAACTAAGTTGGTTGTTGGGTAACAATGACTGAATTATGTATGCAAATTCCTCATATAAATCCTAGTAAAGTTCTTGTGTGTTCATAAGAATCCCATGATTTATATTATGAACAATAAACTCTTTGACACCGTGCCAACACCTTACTTGCCCCGATCGGAGTTCCCTAGTGGAAGTTATGGTTGTTTTTCTCGAGCCATACCATCTGGGATAGCACACTAGTAATTCCTGGACAGCCCTTTATTTTGTAACAGTTTTGGTCCTGACCTAATTGCAGCCCCGCCCCACCCACCTGGGTTGAAAGTACATCTCATGGGCAATGACACCTCAACTGTCCCATTCGGAGTTTTCGACACAAAGTTATGGCTGATTTCCTACGGCACACCCTTACAGTCCATGACTATATCCCTTGTTTTTTAGGACAAAAATTTTATGAGATGAGATGGTTTGTAATGAACGGGGATCACGGGAACATGGCATGGGAACATACTAGTCACACTGATTGTATATAATGTGTAAGAGGGTATTTTGAGGCACGACAAAAATTATCAAGAAACTCTCTTTTCACCTTCTCAAGCTTCCATGGCTTCTTCTTTTTCTTCTTCCTCTTCTTCCTTTCTCCCTCTTTCTCTCTCTTTTTCTTGCCTTTCTCTCTCCTCTTCCTCTTCTTTTGCAGTCCTTCTCTCTCTCCTTCCTCTTAGTTAGGACAGTTAGGTCTCTTTCATTACAAGTAGCAAAGGGTTTTAAGAAAGAGCTTGGTATTGACTTTGATGATGTCTTCTCTCATGTGGTTAAGATGACCACCTTGCGCTTAGTCTTGGCATAGGTTGCATAGCTTGACTTAAACTTGTACAAGATGGATATCAAGATAGCTTTCTTACATGGAGACTTGCATGATGAGATTTACATGGAGCAGCCTAAGGGCTTTGCAGAGCCTGGCATGGAGTACAGTATACAAGCTAAAGAAAAGTCTTTATGAATTGAAGTAGGCACCTAGGGAATGGTATCATAAGTTCGATGCCTTTATGCAGTCACAAGGCTAAAACATAGTGCTATGGATCAGTAATTGTATTTTAGTTCTCTATGTGGATGACATGCTATTAGTAGGGAAAGCAAATGATGAGCTAGATGCTCTTAAGGCTCAACCCAAGAATAGCTTTGAGATAAAGGATATGGGAGAGACCTCTCACATACTTGGTATGCGCATTAGACACGACATGGATCAAGGACTCATCTACTTGTCGTAGAGGGAGTACATTCATAAAGTCCTTGAGTGCTTCTACATGCAGGACATGAAGCCTATTGGATGTCCATTACCTTCTTATGTGAAGGTATCACAGGTTGATTGTATGAAGGTAGATGAGCAGAGGACCGAGGTGGCCAAGATTCCCTATCCATCTATAGTGGGCAGTTGCCATGATAGCCACTCATCTAAATATTTCCTTTGTAGTTGGTGTTGTGGCACACTATATGGCTACACCTGGGAAGAAGCATTGGGATGCCATGAAGGGTATCTTGAGGCACCTGAAGGGCACTGCAGATACGCACATATGCTATGGCAGCTAGGATATAGGAGTCGTGGGGCACATTGACTTTGATTATGTAGGACATGCAGATAGTAGGAAGTCCACTTTTGGTTATGTGTTCACTTATGCTAAAGGTGTGGTTTCATGGATGTCCAGGGTGCAAAAATGCATGGCCCTTTCTACTATAAAAGCTGAGTATGTTGCAACCACTGAGGCTTGCAAGGAGGACATTTGTTTGGGTCATTTGGTTCATGACCTTGGTATTGATGCTATCCCTACCATGCATTCTGATTCTATGAGTGCTATCTAGTTAGCCAAGAATTCGGTCTTCCATGCGAAGATGAAACACATTGAGGTGAGGTATCACTACATACTTGGGGTCATTGAGGACAAGTCTCTTGACCTTCTTAAGATCTCGACTGATCAAAATCTTACAGACTTGCTCATGAAAAGACTTTCTATAGAGCGCTTTTCCTTCCTCAGGAGGTTGATGGGCGTGGGATGAGATTACATCTTTCCGCATTCTGTTATACATGTGTACATGTTGTATTGTCTTTTATTTTTCTTTTCACTCCTCACTAGTACATATTTTCCTTAATTCGGAGGTTATTGGGGTTAAAGGCACCTCTGCCTAGCCGCCTGTGTATTATTACAGTGACAATACCCATCACTACACACTACAAGTGGCAGGCACCCATCACTGTCACACATTCTTTATTCTTTAAATGACCTTTGAATGAAGGGAAGGTTGGTCACACATTGTGACTGTTGGAGTTCCCACATTGTGACTCTCTCTCTCTCTCTCTCTCTCTCTCTCTCTCTCTCTCTCTCTCTCTCTCTCTCTCTCTCTCTCTCTCTCTCTCTCTCTCTCTCTCTCTCTCTCTCTCTCTCTCTCTCTCTCTCTCTCTCTCTGGCTCTTGCTCTTGCTCTTGCTCTTGCTCTTGCTTTTGCTCTTGCTCTCCTGCCATAGCTCTCACCATGAAAATCCCTTGAGTTGCTCCATGTGTATCTCTTCCTTTAATTTCCCATTAAGAAAAGAAATTTTTAGATCCATTTGATGAGCCTCCGAATCAAACTCAACAACAAAAACTAACAAGACCTGAATACTAGTAATAGGATCAATAGGTGAGAAAGTTTCTTGACAATCAACTCCTGCGATTTGTAAAAAATGTTTGGCAACTAACCTTGCTTCAAATTTTTCAAATGTTCCATTTGCTCTTTTTTTTTGTCTTATAAACCCACTTGCATTTAATAGTAGTACATCCAGGTGTTAACTAAGCTAGAACCCATGTACCTTTAGAGAGAAGAGATCAATGCTCAATTTCCATAGCCTCTTGCCATTTTTTCTTTTGTGGGGATGACATGGCATCATTGTAGGAGACAAGTTCTTCACAAATATTGAGAGCATTCTCAAGAATATCAACATCATAAACATGATAGGTACCATATAAATTCTGAATTGGGAGATCAATATAAACATCAATGCCAAGGTCATCATCATCAATAATAGGTACAGGATGTGAGTCCTAATTTGAAGAGTCAATATTATCCAGTGAAGAAGGTTCATCATCATATTGAAAAGGAAAAGTAGTGAGTAATGACTTTTTGTCATCAATGTCCTCCAATGACCAAGTCCTCCTAGCATCCTCTTGCGACCATGTGATGCCCATAAGTTGCTCATTGAAAATAGAATTACGACTTATGATTACTTGCTTGGAGGATGGATCATAAAACTTATATCCCTTAGAAAAATAAGAATATCTAATGAAAATAACTTTCAAACTAGAATGGTCAAGTTTTCTAGGAGTCTCTTTGGGTACTTGAATATAAGAAATACACCTAAAGGTTCAAAAATATGAAATAAAAGGAGTTTTCCCTATCCAAGTAGCAATCATTATTTGACAAGGAGCAGTCATAGAAAGATAATTTTGCAAAAATAATGCTATTAAGATTGCTGCAACCCAGAATGGAGCCCCAAGAGGAACACCAAGGAAAAGGGAATTCTCTTGCAAGAAAATCTATCTTGTAACATCAATAAGCTTTTATTTCATTCCTTTGATCATCAAAACAAAGAAAACAACAATTCTTCACGCAGCATCATAGTAGATATCTCCCACAGATTTGATAGAATCAACCATATTCTCCAATATCCTCACAAAATCCATCAATAGAACAAAGAAACAAGGGAATACACCATCTTTGAATGGAAATACATCACATATTATTCATCTTCAATGTCTTCATAGTTCTCTCTCTCAATCTCTCATATACAGTTACACTATTTTGATAGAATTGACTATCTCTGACTCTCTCTCTCTCTCCATCAATAGTACATCATATCCTCACTACAATCACTCAATAATCACTCACAATAATCCTTCTTAGGTCGTGGATACACCTCCCAAAAGGTATGTCAGATGTGAAGGGGCACCAGAGACATCATAGTGTCCTGTGAGATCTGTCTTCTGTCACTATCCTTCTGTAACCTTCTGTGAATCTTCTATAAATCTTCAGTAATTACTTCTTCACTTCAATTAGCTTGGATAGAGATTCCATTCATCCTTTTCACACAGAAGTACAGAACAACAGAGCTATAGAAGCACAGAAGCTACAAAACTTTACAGAAGATCAACAAAACCCATAAAAATCATAACAAAACCAATTCAATCTCTCATAAACCTTTTCACACATTCTCAATCATCTCTCAAAACATTCATTCAACCATCTCAACTACCAAAATAGAAACAAAACATAACAAAGCAGAAGAAAATCAGGCCTTACAGAACCATACAAAGAGAATTACAGAACTCTTCAGAATAACATATTTCATCAAAAATCAACATAAACCCTTTCAAACATACTCAAACCACTCCAAACACTTCAAAACATCTTCAAACTCAAACAATCAACCACCAAAAACAACCATTCAACAACAAAAACAACAAAAAGTCAGCCCAAAAACCAATCATTTCCACACTCAACATATCCCCACACTTAATAAGGAAGCGTCCTCGCGACCTAAGAAAATGGAAGAATAAAAGCTCTATGATCTGCTAAAAACAATCTTCAATTCAGCATAAATCACCCACTTTGATCACAACCCCAACATATCAGCTTTATAACCTGGATCTGAAACACATATGAAAGGAAAACCAATAACACAAAAAAAAAAACCATTCCAATATTATAAATGTAAACTATTAAAGGATATAAGAGTTCTGCATCCAAATCTGCAACTACAACCATGTGATAACCAACTGCATCAATCTTCACAGCTTCATCTTCATCAGCTCCACATAATTGAAAAAAACATCACCCAATACAAAAAATACCCATATACAAATATAGTCTAAATGGCATGGATCCCCAAAAATTGGAGAGCAAAAAGAAAATTTCCATTAATAAAGGAGGAATGATACAATAAGGAAAAAGCTCCATTGCTAAGTAGGATGAAGGTATTTCTTCTTAAACTGCATACTAAGCTTTAAACGCTCCAAAGCTTTACTCTCATCAACAAAATGCTGAGGCACATTCTGGAGGAACTGTAAGCAACACATCCTTTCCAGTAAGATGAGGAACCTGGTAGGGAAGGCCTGTGCAAAGTAGTACAGAACATCCATCTAAGCAACAGTCACATCTACATTTGGATTGATGAGCAACTGAGGGATACTCTTTTGAGTATTCAGCTTTGACTGCTGATGCATGAAAGCAAGATACCAACAAAAATGAGCTACAAGGCGAACAATGGTATCCTCAGAAGTAACATGCACTTTGGCAAAATGAAGGTAAGAGTTCGAACATGCTACAGATGTATCCCAAGACCCTGGAATGAGAGGCCAATTAAACACCGGTCCTGTCACACAATCATGTAACATCCATTGTCTTTGACAGAGTATGTCACTGTCATATCCTGGAGTATCCAGCACTGACTGGGGAGGAAGATTGATATAATCAAATGAAGGGGGCAATGGAATAAGAGGAGAACATTGTAAAGGAGGATAAGATCAATCATAAAAGGAAGGCAAATGAAGGGATAAGGAAGATGGCAAAGATGGAGAATTCAACAAAAAGGTACGAAGGGAATCCACTGAGAAAACAGAAGGAATAGGAGGAACAGAAGGTGGAGGGTCAGAAGGGGTAGGTGATGATGTAGGATCAGCAATAAAAGGACATGTAGTAAAAATAGGGATATGAGGAAATCCAGAAGGGGTAAAAGATAAAAGCGGAATGGTATCAGGACTTGAGGAAAGAAGAGAAATATAAAAAGGGAAACGACACGCCATAAGAGAATAAGAAAGGAGATCACCAGGATCCAAAGGATAGATAGAACAACAGAAACTAAGGTCCTGGAAAAAGGAATCAGTAAATAACGGATGATCAGCAATAAAGCTCAACAATTGAGATTGTAATGGCTGGATATCAGATTTATGAAAAACACTCCAAAGACGACGAGGTTCCAAAGCATCAGCCTCCAAAGGTGAATGCCAAGCATGTCCCTTACACCAAGACGTCTGCTCATGATAATACTTCAAACTATCTGCTAGCAGGAGCTCAACTGAGTGCACATACATGACTGCCTCATGGGAAACCAACTCATCCACAAATTTATCAAAAACAGCTCTCAAGAGACCCGCAAACCAAAAATTTGACCGCCCATCCTCTGGAGGTTCCAAATCCACATTGCTTAAAGAGATGTACAGGGCAAACCTCTGCTGATTATATTTGATCCAAAAGGAAGGAGGAGGTGACACCAATTCAATATAGCGGGTAAAATCTTCCTGCACACAATTCATCCTCTGCTGAAGACGTTCCATTTAGCGGAGAACCCATCACATAATTTAGCTTTATGGTGCAATTGATCAAGCTCTCCTTTGGAAGATATGATTGAAGGGACAATAGGAGTTGCGGAGGAATAGAAAGAACAGGCACTTTTTGGTTAAGTTCTTCAATAACTTTCTATTGGGACTCTACAGTTGCCTGAGAGTGCTGCAACTGACCTTCACTAGTACCAAGTTTACTAGCCAAAGTGGCCATTTCCTAAAGGGCAGAATTTTTCTCAAGGTGCAAGGATGCATTCTCCTCTTCCAACTTAGCAACCTTAGATTCTAACTCTTGGATAGTTTCCTTCTGGGAATCCATTAAGGATGTGGCAACAGTCATTTGAGCATTAATATCAAAAAGTGTAGCCCTTTTTGCGGACAAATCCTCTAGTGCCTTAGTCAACTGACTAATCAAGGAATCCACCTTGTCTTGCAAGGAAGTATAAACATTGGTATACATTGTTTGAAGACAAGAGGTAAGGGAGGTTTCCAGAGTGGACTGGACATTTGAAACTAGCTGTGAAAGCATATGTCCAGATAATATAGTATGTAAGGATGAAGGCAGCTAGCTGATCAATTTGTCCTTCCTTTTGGGCTGAAAATAAATTAGGACAGGAGAGGAAAGAAGGAAGGGCACTACCAGACACAGTAGGAACAAGTGTGGGTACAGGGGAAGCAAGTACAAGAGGACTGGAAGGACCCTTTGTATAAAGGTGTTTCTTGCAAGAAAATATAACAGGGGACTCCTCATCTTCTGAATTTGGTTGCATAGGTGGAGGGGAGGGGACTGATGGTGGAGGATGCAGCGGTAAAGGAACAGAATCAGGCACTGCCACACCACCAGGAGGGGGTGCAAAAGTGATAATGCGCTGTAAGAAAGCACCATAGGAAACATTAATGATCTGACCCTTCCATACACGCTGGAAATGTTGATCCATATTGGAGAGTAAGAAGCTTGCCCAATTGAACCTAGCACCCTCTAGGATCTTCATAGAAGCTGTGAACAATTCCTTGGAAAGATACTTAGAAGCTGACTTACTCGTCATAAATCGGTTCTGGAGGAACTAACATAACTACTTCCATACTGGAGAAGAGATAGGAGCAATAGAGACCCCTGAACTGTTAATAAGTTGATTGAGAAGCAAGGGGGTAGAAGTTTCCTTCTTCAAGAGCGTAACTATCTCTTCAACAGTAAGTAACTGGTTACCACTGGGCACAAAGGAAGCAGAAAGGAGCAAGCACAACGCTTCATGGATATTAGCTGTAGATAAGCAAAAGATACGGTTATAAACCAGGTGAGACTGGTTTTTATAAGAAGCCAAGAAGGAGTAACAAATGTGAGAAATGCGGGATCTAGAGCATGGCAGTGAGTTATGGTGGATGAAAGAAGAAGTGTGGACTCATGATGAAGAAGATAAAGACACTGTTTGTTACACAAGTGAATTAGGTTCCAAGATTGAGACTTGGACTCATAAACACAATCTTGTGTATGTGGACAATGACATTGACACTTCACTGAAATGAAAAGAGTACTATCATTGCATTAAGAAAAGGAAGCAAGTACAATGCTTTATAGGAAAGTAGGAAACTGCAATAGGCACCATTGTGCATATGGGATAGGTTAGCCTGCATGCCCTTGACCCTGAAGCTCCATACAAAGAGGCTATTTAGTGAGTCTGATTCCTGATTCTCAACACCCCTCCTCAATCACAACTAAAAAGGCACAAAATGTGTAGAGGCTGTAATGAGAACAACCTGCAAAGTGTGGGCACACCACAAACATGGTAGACACCAGAGGCTGTTGCAGAAAAGGCTAAGTGTGGGCACCAAAACATGATGGACATCCAGAGGCTGTAACAGGGGCCTCACAAAGTGTACAGGGACTGTAATGCCAAGTTACATAAGGAGTTTACAAAGCTTATGGCAGGAAGCATTAGGGCAAGGAAGTACAAGGCTTTTAAAACAGTCTATCAGAGTTATGAGAGTAGAAGGACTGATGAATCTTGTCCTTCCGATCCTGGTGGTCTTCATCTTTATCTTCTTCTTTCTTTGCTCCATTTTCTTCTTCTTCTTTGACTGCGACTAGATAGGCCTTTTGGGATCTCTTTCTTACGTGGCAGAACTTCTTGGTGTGTCTGGTCCTTTTGCAAAAGTCACAAAAGAGCTGATCCTTCTTGCCTTTGTACCTGTTGCCAACATATAATGCATGCTCATCTCTAGAAGTACTTGGTTCTTCCTTAGTTTTTAGCTTCTTTTCCTCTTCTAACAGTGATTCCTGGATATCAACAATTTCAGGATTTGGCATGTTGATTAAAGTTGTTGATACATTATTATATTTAGGAGGCAAACTCTTAAGTAGAACACCGATGCAAACATCTTCATCCATTTTAATGTTGATTCCTGCAAGTTGGGTTAGGAGTCCTTCCATGTAATTGAGATGTGTGGCAAGTGATGTGCTAGACTTCATTTCAATCCTGAAGAACTCAATCAGGAGACCATACTTTGATGATTTAGATTGTGCACCGAACAGGGTGTCAAGTCTTTTCCATGTATCCTGTGAGGTCTCACAGTTATCCACATGGTGGATATAACTGTCTTCTAGCTCTAGTTTGATAATGGCCTGGGCTCTGTCATCATTCTTTTGCCAAGTAGTTGCAAGGTCCGCGTCCCGAGGTTTCTTCTCTTTGCCATTTGTGATGGCCCAGAGACCCTTTTTCATCAAGATGAGCTTGATGCGGGTTTGCCAGGTGTGAAACCCGACTCCTTTGAATCGAGCATTTGGAGAGTCTTTTCCCATGTGGAGGTTGCAAGATCAACAGCAAATCAACACCAGAATTCTGAGATTTTATCAGTAGAAGAGCAGAATGCAGTGTGTCAAGAGACACAGTTAGTGACAGTGTGAAAACACACTATGTCAGTGTTGATGTTGAGCTTGATTCTTCTTGTTCGGGATCGTTCGGTCGTTCTTCATCTTCTCATGTCCTTCCCCTCCTTGATTTGATGCTGGGTTAATGGATTAGAGTGGGCTTTAGCTTGGTTTAGTGTCAGGAGTGAGAAAAAATGAGGAAAAAAAAGCTTGAGAAATTTTGGCTATGGTGGAATTAGGGTTTCTGAGACAAGGGCCTGGTTTTTCTCAGATTGCAGGAGCTATACTTGATCATTTTCAAAAAATTTTACATGCCTAGGAAGCTGACTTCATGGGCTATCAAAGCCCTATGAAAATCCTCCAGATTGTGGACTGTATAAAGCACGCAGGGCACTCGATCAGATTCGGCGTAGTTCAAGACAGGTTTCCGCGATTTCTGTAATGCCAGGTCAGGGTGCATCAATGTGGTCAATTTATGTGCCAGGACGAAGCGCCTTGAGTAGAAGAACAATCCCCTAGAAGGAATCAAGAGCTGAAGTGACCTGATTGAGAAGTTATTGAATCTCCAAGTGAGGTAGGTCCTGTCTGGCTATGGCAGACACAGAGCAGAGATTGAGAATTTTCACAATGCTGAGCTTCAGATAGCCAAATGTCATGGATTGATGTGATACAGGGAAGCTTTGTGAGTTGGGGAATACTTTTCCAGAAGGAAGCTCCAAGAGATTTGACCTGTGGAGTGATATATAAGCAGCTCAATCTGACAGGGTGCTACTGGCTATGGCTGCCATGGAAGCTTCAGTGAGAGTAGAGTTGGGAGATGAAGTCATGAGCTGACATTGAACTAGATTGAGGTTGAGAGGAATCAAGAGAGGCTGGAGAAGCAATGCCATGCCCAATTGGGCTCTGATACCATGTGAGAAATGTGGGATCTAGAGCATGGCAGTGAGTTATGGTGGATGAAAGAAGAAGTGTGGACTCATAATGAAGAAGATAAAGACACTGTTTGTTACACAAGTGAATTAGGTTCCAAGATTGAGACTTGGACTCATAAACACAATCTTGTGTATGTGGACAATGACATTGACACTTCACTGAAATGAAAAGAGTACTATCATTGCATTAAGAAAAGGAAGCAAGTACAATGCTTTATAGGAAAGTAGGAAATTGCAGTAGGCACCATTGTGCATATGGGATAGGTTAGCCTGCATGTCCTTGACCCTGAAGCTCCATACAAAGAGTCTGTTTAGTGAGTGTGATTGCTGATTCTCAACAACAAAGCTTCTCATCTACCGACGGCAATGTGAGGGCAATAAATGGTCTGACGCCTACACGTCTGATGCAATCCGCCTCTAGAAGGAGAGAATAATCATGGACTGCGAGGGGAACATACTGTACCACAATCAAAGGGGAAGAAGAAGAAAATGATGCCATTCAGACTATAGTAGAAACCACACTCACAAACCAGGAATCAAAGAGAAAACCTGCAAAACCCACAAACAAAACCACCACTAAGACCATCGACAGGAGAAAGATTTAGGACAAGACTCACTGGACTAAACCACCCCAAGCAAACCACATCCTACCGAAAATTCGACATGACCTATGCACATATGCGACCGAAAGCTTGGTGAATATGTAGTACAAACAGACACCCAAAACCCCGTAATCAAACACACAAAATAAAACAAAAGTGTCACACATACCGTAACCCAAACACTAAACAGACTCCAAACAGAATCACAGACTCGGACTAGTAAAATAGACATGAACAGATATGATTGACATCTTTGACCAAGAAAACCCAATCCCTGTAAACGTTCAGGGTCCTACAGTGCGGTGAAGTGGATGGGTGAAACGAACGACTCATCTTATTTAAATAATCAATTAAGCATAGTTCATTATTAATGTTTAATCCGTTAATGTATGGTGAGTCGGAAACGTAGCCCAGCCCCTCTTAGACTTGACACGACTTTACTTGGCTCGGTCTCTACTAATGCAGTTCATTGTTATAATTACATGATCTGTGGCACTTGTGTGCATGCATGCGTGACTTCGAGGGGTTCATTTTATTACAAGTTAAAGGTGTCTGTAACGCGTGTGCATGTGCATTGGTGAATGGGTTTTAATTTACAAAAATTAAGTGGGTTATGGTGCAAAGGTGCTCGTGCAATGGCAGGATTCCTTTTACAATTAACGTTCGGGTTCGTTTTGTTACAATTTTATAAAGTGCAGTCTCTTAATTTTGTGTATGTGCAATGGTCAATTGATTTTAATCACAATTTAAATGTGTGTTATGGTGCAACGTGAGAGAGGAAAAAAGAGAAAAAACCTGGCAATGTGTGGGTTTGTCTGCAAAGTCTGAGACGACGGCCTCGAAAAGGGAAAGACGCAATCCACCGATAATCCACAAAACTGACAAAAGGCTGACTAAGACTAGTCGTCCTATCGTACAGGAAAACGGAAAAACAACTAACACATTGACCAAAAAGAAATAATAAAGCAAATGGGACGTGTGACCAAAGAAAAAAAATGGAGATGTTAGGGGTTTGGATTGATTTGGATTTAAGATTATGATTGTCTAGTTTTGTGGGTTGTTTTTGTTTTTCTGTTTTTTTTTTTTTTTTTTTTGAAAGTTTGGTTTGGCTGTATTTTTTTTTTGTTTGTTTTTTTAAAAAAGTGTGTTTTGATGTGTTTATTTGTTTGTTTGTTTGTTTTTTGTTTTTTGTTATTTTTATAAAAATGATGTGGACATGAAATTTCAACAACCAATCATGAGCATCAAGTGTAAAGAAGGTGATCGGATTTAATTTATTTTTTTAGCTCATTTGGGGGATTAAAAATGATTTTTTCCATTGAATTTTTTTAAATAAAAAAATTTAGGGTTTTGGCTCCAATTAATACTTTTGCCAATTAAGGAAAGCATTTTCAATGAGAAAATATTGGCAAAATGTACAAAAGAATTCGTAGAATTTGCAAAAAAAAAAAATTCTGACATTATTTCGGCATTTTTATGAAATTTTAAGGAAATTTTTCCATTTTTTTCATGGTTTTGAAAAGAATTTTAATTTTTTATTTTTGTACTTTTAAAAAAAAAATTAGGTTGGAAAAATATGTCAATTATTTGCAGAAATATTGGGAATTTTTTAGGAATTTTTCTATAAATGTTTTTATTTTTATTTGATTTTTAAGAAAAATTTAAATTTTTAAATGTGTTTTTAGGGTTTTGCGGGATTTTAAATTAAAAGGGCAGTACCCGGCTACGTGTGAACAGCTGATAAGGACTGCGTGTGAATGGCTGGCTGCAGCACACCACCACACGGACAAAGCGGAATGCGCGTCCCCGCGCATGAACAGTCACGAACAAACACACTCCCGCACGAACAACGCACGCAAACAGCCACACGCACGCACACCCTGCGTGTGACAAGGGGCCTAGAAGAGGGTACGGGTGTGTGTGTTGTTTGTAAATTAATTCGTTGTGGTGTGCGCTTCGGGGGGGGATGGAAAAAAAGGGCGTAGAAGGGGGGTTTGTGTGTATGTGTGGGAAGGGGTATATGAATGGGGGCTTAGGAGGGGGAGGTTTGTATGTGAATGGGGGTGTGACTGTAACACTCTTTTACATGGGGGAACACGTAGCAGGAAGCCTTTGAGCAGATGAAGAAGTGCATGAGCCAAACTCCTGTCCTAAGGGTGTCGAACTTCACCAAACCCTTTGAAATCTCTACAGATGCATCTGACTATGGCATAGGGGGTGTATTGGTCCAAGAGGGTCACCCCATTGCGTATGAGTCAAAGAAATTTACCAATGCTCAAACAAGGTGGAGCACACATGAGAAAGAAATGTTGGCAGTCATCCACTGCCTTAGAAAATGGAAGCACTATGTCCAAGACAAGCATACAATAGTCTTCACCGACAATATCTCCCTCAAATACTTCCAATCCCAACCCAAGTTATTAGCAAAGTAAGCCCGCTGGCTAGACTTCCTAGCCGAATTTGACCTGGAGATTAAGCACAAACCCAGCTCTACTAATAAAATAGCAGATGCCTTGAGCCGGAAAGCTGACCTGAAAGTTGTCAATGTGGTCAGCACCAACTTCATAGAACTTGTCAAAGAGGCCCTAGAACAAGATCAAGAAATGCACAAGATAATCAAAGATGTGGAAGCAAAGAAGACACCACATGGAATGTACACCTTAGAAGAGGGTATTCTATTTTTAGGCAAGAGATTGTATATCCCCAACAATGTGGAATTAAAGAAACTCATCCTGCATGGGATACACGACGGAAAGATTGGAGGCCACAAAGGGCAAAGCAAAACCTTGGAGGCCCTTAGGAAGCAGTTCTTTTGGTCGAACATGAAGGAAGAAGTGATAGACTACATCAAAACTTGCCCCACTTGCCAAATGGTCAAAGCACCAAGATCAAGACCAGCCGGACTACTACAACCATTACCAGTACCTAACCGCCCATGGGATGTCATCAGCATGGACTTCATTGTGGAGCTACCGGAATCCCATGGGTACACAATCATCTTTGTAGTGGTCGACTATTTCTCCAAACAGGCCCACTTCATCCCGGCCAAACCACCACTGAATGCCAAGGAGGTAGCACGCCTCTTCTTCACACATGTATTCAAACTGCATGGCTTACCACTGGCCATTGTATCAGATAGAGATGGAAGATTCATGACCGACATGTGGAAGGAACTCTTCAAGACTCTGGAAACCCAACTGAGATTCTCATCATCCTTCCACTCGGAGATAGATGGACAGACAGAACGAGTCAAACAAGGCATCGAAGATTACCTCCGCAGCTATGCTAGAGTGGATCAGAAAGATTGCGCCTTGTACCTTGACGTCTTGGAATTCCACTATAATAGCTCCATCCACTCGGCTACGGGGTACACTCCCTTTGAGTTAGCCACAGGAAAAGAAGTCATTACACCACTGGCCTTAGCATCTGGAGCGGCCAAAGCGGAGGATCAAGATGCAAAAGAATTCTTGAAGAAATGGAGAGATTGCAATGCAGCAACTAAGCAAAGTCTCAAGCAGAGCAAGATAACAATGACAGAGCAAGCAAACAAGAAGAGAAAGGCAGTACTATTCGCCAAAGGAGACTTGGTCCTAGTGAGCTCTAAGAATATGTCACTTCCCAAAAACATGACCCCCAAGTTCAATCACCGTTACTATGGACCCTACCGAATCACTGACGTGCTGAACGAAGTCACCTACAAGCTGGACCTGCTAGACAGTGTTTGTGTTCATAATGCCTTTCATGCTCGTCTTCTGCGCAGGTTCTATCCCGACAACCAATGGGGACGGCGTGTACCAATGCTCCATTCCAATGGTCCCTTCGAAGTAGAAGCATTCCTCCGACGCCGAGAACAAATAGGCTTCCCCGAATACCTCACCAAGTGGCGCAGGCGTCCACTCAAGGAGGCCACTTGGATCTCAGAAGCGGAGGCCCGTGAATGCGGAAAGGATGCCTTCGCCCTTTGGCTCGAGGAGAACCCCCCTGCTCCTTCTACTGACCCTTGAGCCGCCTCAACACTTCAACAAATAATGCGGTTCTCAATCATAGACCCCCAATGTGCCTCCACTCCTCAAATGTAATTGAGTCGAGGGTGGACTCGCATGGTAGCAATCATCACAAATAACTCCATCAAAAAAGAAAAAGCCCCAACGTCTTAGTGCGGCAGACACTGGCCAGTTTGATAGTATAGACTATGTTAAGTCCCCGCGGTCCCCTTAGACCAGCAGACACTAACCAGCTTGCTAGGAAAAGCTGTGTTAAGACCCCGGATGAGTCAAATAACAAACGCTACCCTTAGATTGCTGAGGTCAGCAATCCAGTAAGCAGGGGTGAGTGTAAGGGCTTTGTAGCTATACCATGCCATTGCTACCGATTGCACCTATATAGGGAGTAGTAGTGACTCAAAGCCCTGCCTTGGTTCCACTCTACGTGTGATTCCCTATGGCCAGTGGTGAACCCTCTTATGTGCGGCGTCACGAGGGTGTAGTCCTGGGATGTGTCTATGTTGTCCCGCTTTTGGATTGAATAATACAAGAGTATACCTTGAGCTCATATCGTGTTACCTTTCTGTGCCGTGTTGAGTGCGTCTTTGGTGAGGTGGGAGAGGGGGGCAGTGATAAGGTTGTAATCTTTGATGAATCTTCGACAAAACACTGTGAAGCCTAGGAACTCCCGCACTTCTCTTACAGTTTTCAGTACAGGCCATCTTTGGACAGCTTCCACTTTCTTAGGGTCCACTTTGATTCCATCTAATCCTACAATAAAGCCTAAGAATTCCAATTCTTTCACCGCGAACTCACATTTTTCCGACTTGGCATATAACTGATGCTGCCGCAATTTCTCAAAAACTTTGCGTAAGTGTTGCTTGTGCTCTTCTAAGGTCTTGCTGTAGACTAGGAGGTCATCTATGTAGATAATGACAAAGATATCTATCTTTGGTCTAAAAATTCCATCCATGAGGCCACAAAATGTGCCTGGCCCATTGCTTAGGCCGAACCCTAATATTAACCACTCAAAACTACCATATCGGGTACGGAAGGCTGTTTTGGGATATCTTTTTCGGCTATGCGGATTTGGTGGTATCCTGATCTAAGATCAATCTGACTGAAGTGCTTGGCCCCGTGCAGTCTATCTAAGAGGTCTTCCACTAGGGGCATAGGGTATTTGTTTTTAATGGTTATTTTGTTAAGAGCCCTATAATCTACATAGAGTCTAAGTCCCCCATCCTTCTTCTTTGCAAACAACACTGGAGCACCAAAGGGGGATTTGCTAGGGCAGATGAATCCTTGTTCTTCTAGTTCATGTAGTTGCTTCTTCAATTCCATGAGCTTGGTGTGGTTCATGCGATAGGGAGCTCGGGCCGGTGGGGCAGACCCTGGAATCAGCTCAATCTTGTGATCCACATCTCGTCTGGGTGGTAGACCCTTGGGTAGTTCGGCTGGCATTACATCTTTGAATTCTTCAAGTATTTCTGCCACTTCTGTGTTCCTCTTCTGTTGTTTGGGTTTCTTGCCATTTTCTTCTTCTTCAATTGGTCGGATCATACACAGATAGACCATATCTCCTTGTTTGACTGACTTCTCGACTTGCTTTGCACTGCATGTCATGATACGTGGCCTAATAACGGTCCCTTGGACCGGTGCTTTTTGGGTTTGGCCTTTTGGTTGGTTTGTAGTTGGTTTTACTGTTTGGCATGATACTCCTGGCTTATTCTCCTTCATTTGCACCTTGATTGGGGTCCTACCAGGTAGCTGCATTCTTTCGCATGGTACTCTTACGCCTTCTCCTTGCATATCTAGCATCATTTCATTCACACCCTTACCAAACATTGCAATGACATACTTGTTAGAGAATTCTAGGCCTAATATCACTTCAAAATCATCCATGGGGATTACTAAGAAGTTGAGTTTCACTTTCCACTTGTCGGCTTCCACTTGGACTACAAAGACTTGTTTTACTTCCTTGGCTTCTCCTTGTGCGAATGTTACTGTTAATCCTTCTGGGGCTTTTGATAGCTTCAATCCATGTTTTGTTGCACACTGTGGTGTCATGAAGTTGTGTGTTTGTGGTGTCATGAAGTTGTGTGTTGCTCCTGTGTCCACCATGATAGGTTGGTTTCCTTCGCCCATTCGGCCTTTGATGTATAGATGGTGGACTGCCGCTACCCTGGCTGCCATACATTGGGGTCGGGCACTAATTGACCCTACCCTTGGGTGATCCATGCTCTCTTCACTCCCATTTGGAATTTCCTGGATACGCGGCGGTAGTGGTTCTTCTCCTCCATATGCACAAGTTGCATTCACCATTGATCCGCTCGATGAAGCTGTGTCTTCTATTGGGCATCTGTTTTGGTAGTGTGGACCCCCGCATTTGAAGCATCTGATGCCGGTGGAAGGACTTGGGGGTCTCCACCATGATGTGTTTGATGTTGTGGGCCCATATGATGTGCTAGGGGTTGCCCTGTAGTGATTGTTTCCCCATCTCCCTACTGCTCCTCTTGGTACTAATGCGGTTTGGGATACGGCCGTGGTGTTAGTGGTGTTTTGACTCCTTGTATCTGTGAATGCCCCTCTAGGAGCATTGGGCCTCTGGTTCCAGGAGTTGTTGTTGTTGAAGGTGTTGTTGAACCTATTTTGATTCCCTTGTGCTGTTCTTCTGCCTTCCAGGTCCACCAGTCGTTCGGCCATTCTCATGGCTTCTACTAAGCTTGTTGGCTCCTGTCTCTCCACATCTCTTCTAGCCCATTCTTGCATCCCAAACAAAAATCCATGTAGCTTAGTGTCAGTATCCATGTTTGGTAGCTGCAGCATGATTTGCCTATATTTGCTGACATACTCTTTCATCTTTCCCTCTGCTTGCTTGAGGTTCCTCCATTCATCTCTCACTTTGAATTTCTCCAGCTTTGGAATAAACTAGTCCTTCAGTTCTTCCCACGAATAGATTGTGTGGCCCTACTCTTGTTCTAAACTAGCAGCGTCCTCCTCCAAGTAAATGACTGCCACTTCCGCCTTCCTGTCTTCGGTAATTCTTGAATACTTTAAGTACCTATCCACCTCTGCGATCCATTTCTTCAGAACCAACCCATCTCTCTCTCCCTTGTACTTGGCGGGTTGGGGCATCTTGAATTTTCCATAATCATCTTCTGAACTACTGCTATCTTCCTCTTCTTTGCGATGGTGCTTCTTCTCCTTCTTCTTGTCTTTCTTTTTGCTTCCTAATTCTACTACTTTCTCCTTCTCCTTCCTTCTATCTTGCGCCCTCCTAGATGACTCCTCTCTACCCGTTCTATCCATCTCCTCTTGCATTCGGTGTCTCCTCTCCTCTTCTTGTTGTTGACTCAACCATTCTCTATAGCCCTGCTCTACTTCTAGTTTTTTCCTCCTTTCTTCCTCTTCCTCTTTCATCTGCATGTTCCTCCATATTGATTCTAGCATGCATGACATACCATCTAATTGTCTTTCTAGTCCGGCCACCTTCTCCTCTTGGGATACTCTCCATTCTTGTCCCCTACTCTTCTTCCTCTCCTCCAGTGTCGGGAGGGTGATGTTCTCCCTTTCTTCCTCCATGTGGTTGGTAGTGGTGTCGACGCGGGGAAGCCATGTTTCGCCTGTGGTGGTGTGGGTCGTGCTGCAGGGAAGCCGTGTCACGTCTTCAGACGGTGGGATGTCGAGGTTGGGGGCGTCACGCCAGGGCGACGCGTCGGGGGGCATCGCGCCAGCGCGACGCGACGTGGGGCGACGCGACGCGACATGGGGCGACGCGACGTGGGGCGTCGCGCTGTGGGTTGTTACGACTTCGATCTCTTCGGGGCACTGGATCTTTCCTCCTGCTTCCGTGAGCACTCCTTCACTCCGAGCAAGAGTTGCTCTGATACCAAGTGTGATAAACTTGCACTCGTTACACACTCAACATGGCACAGAAAGGTAACACGATATGAGCTCAAGGTATACTCTTGTATTATTCAATCCAAAAGCGGGACAACATAGACACATCCCAGGACTACACCCTCGTGACGCTGCACATAAGAGGGTGGGGGAAGGAGGAGGGAGAGGAGGAAGGGAGGGAGGAGGAAGGAGGGAAGCAGGAGGAGAGAGAGAGAAAGGGGGTTACGGGGAGAGAGAAAGAAGAAGAAGAAAAAAGATAGAAAGAAAGAGGGGGGGAGAGAGAAGGGGTAAGGGCCGCGAGAGGGGGAGGGGAATTCATATTTTAAATTAACTAATAAAGAAATTAAGGAATAAATTAAAAAATAGAAAAAAGAAATGAAAGGCGCGCCCTCGTCCTGCGCGCGTGCACGGGGTGGGGTAAAAAAATTTACCGTGGCGGGATCGGAATGGCGTCAGGACATTGGCACGGGGTACGCGACGGGGGTATGTGGAGACAAGTAAAATCGAAAATGGGCGCGTTCATGCGCAAGACGAGTCGCGCGAGACACGTCAAAACAAGGAAAAATTAATATCGCCCAATCCGATCGTCGAAACGAAATGATGTAAAAACAAAAATTGTGCAGGACAGCAGGGGGAAGACAGGGAAAAAGTGCAACAGGGGTTCTGTTGGAAGACAGGGCATTCACATGCAAAAAACATAAAAAACGGGTCCAAAAACGCAAACGAAAATTAATATTGAAAGATTTGTGCATTGAAACGAAGTGCAGGAAAAAGGAAAAATGTGCAAAAGAACGTGCCCAACAACCCTATCGTGTCAAAACACCGTTTCCACTAATATAAGATGCATTCACATGGAAAAAACTCAAAAAAAAAACCCGAAAAGGGATTCGAAAATTAATACGGAACGATCCGTGCACCGGAACGAAGTGTAGTAAAAATGCAAAATGTGCGGGGGACAGAGTTTCACATGCCTATCATGTTATAACGTAGTTCCGATAGGGTTCGGAGGCGTTCACATGCAAAAAACACCAAAAAGACACTCAAAAACACATTTAAAAATTAATAATTAAAAATACAAAAGTCGAAATAAGGGGGAAAAAAAAGGAAAAATGTAGGGAAAGGTGTGGTGCACATGGTTGTCAAGTCAAACTTGAATTCCGATGCAAACAAGGCAGGTTCACATGGAAAAATGTCAAAAAGACGCACGAAAAGGTCTCGAAAAATCCCAAATTTAAAATGGACAAACCGTGCATCGAAATGACACGGAGTAAAAAGAAAAAATGTCAGGGGGAAAGTGGTTGTTAGGGCTATGATGTCAGATCACTGTTTCGAAGCAAGAAAAGCACGTTCACATGGAAAACCGTCTAATTTGTGCAAAATGCTTCAAAAAGTAATAACTCGAGAACCGTGCATCGGAAGAGGGGTAGGTAAAAAGGAAAATTGGACACTTCAAAGGGATGAATAGGTCTATATGTTTGGATTGGAATTTGGGGGAACGTAGGGTGCGTTCACTTAGAAACACAACAACGATCACTTGTGCAAAGGTTGTATGCCTTGTGCGCATTTGATGGTGCAACTATGCATCCCGCACAGTGCCGGCATACGGTGCGAGAAGGAAGGCCAGGGAGCCTTATGGTGCAGTGCACAGAAACAAATCATGCTTTGTCCATCGAGAGGCCCATCCCGTGCGTGCAACACTTCATTCACACTTCTCACCTCTCATTTGATTTAAAGGGAAAAGACTGGTCACTCGCCCCACCCTCTGTCTCACTCTCTGTTGATAATTACAGAGGACAACCATCCTCACTTCCCCATCCGGTTAGGATGAAAGCTCGTGTCACTCGATTGTTTGTCGATGAAGATCGCGCCGTCAGTTGTTGAAGAGGCGTACCCAGGGAGGTAGCCATCAGATCGAACGTTGTGTTACATAGGACATGGCATCTACTAGAGGACTGTCAAACGCTCTGTAGAAAGGCACAGAACACAGCGTACCAAGGGAGGCAGCTTCGGAACTGGATCCTGGGGATGTCAATTGATGAATCCACTTTTTGGACTACTGGGTGTTGCCACCTTTTCCACAGCCAGCTTCTCGCCCAAGGGTGTTAACCACCTTTTCTTGGAACGAGGCCTGTTATGACAGGGAATTTCTTCCTTTTCTCCCATAACATTTTTTTTTTCTTGTCTTGTTTTTTTGTTTTTTTTTTTCTTTTCTTTTTTCTTGTTTTCCCCTATTCCCGAGGGTGTCTCCACCTTTTCTCGAAGAATAGGTCGGCATGACTTCATTCACTTCATTCACACTTCTCACCTCTCATTTGATTTAAAGGGAAAAGACTGGTCACTCGCCCCACCCTCTGTCTCACTCTCTGTTGATAATTACAGAGGGCAACCATCCTCACTTCCCCATCCGGTTAGGATGAAAGCTCGTGTCACTCGATTGTTTGTCGATGAAGATCGCGCTGTCAGTTGTTGAAGAGGCGTACCCAGGGAGGTAGCCATCAGATCGAACGTTGTGTTACATAGGACATGGCATCTACTAGAGGACTGTCAAACGCTCTGTAGAAAGGCACAGGACACAGCGTGCCAAGGGAGGCAGCTTCGGAACTGGATCCTGGGGATGTCAATTGATAAATCCACTTTTTGGACTACTGGGTGTTGCCACCTTTTCCACAGCCAGCTTCTCGCCCAAGGGTCTTAACCACCTTTTCTTGGAACGAGGCCTGTTATGACAGGGAATTTCTTCCTTTTCTCCCATAACAGTTTTTTTTTTCTTGTCTTGTTTTTTTGTTTTTTTTTTCTTTTTTTCTTTTCGTTTTTCTTGTTTTCCCCTATTCCCGAGGGTGTCTCCACCTTTTCTCGAAGAATAGGTCGGCATGACAGGGACCGAAGTCTTTTTCTCCCATGACCGATATGTATTTTTTTTTTCGAATTAAGCAAGGGAATGGTGGAAATACCATTTGTCAGAACCATCCTTGCCACTGCCGTTGGTGGAAAATAGAGGATAAGAGATCAGGGCTGGAAGGTAGGGCTGAGGGGACAGAGGGTTGTGTCCACCTCATTAGGAGTGGCTAAAGAATGGCTATCAGAAGTAGCATAAGAGTTACAGTGCCACGCCAACGGGGGAAAGAATCAGGTGACTGTGATTGTCAAGATTCCCAAGGAGGGAAGTACTTCTTCAGGCGATATCCATTGATCAGGAAGGGATCATCAGAGGCATCAACGGCCTGCACTTGGATAGAGCCATTAGGGTTGACAACAAGTACCTTATATGGACCCATCCACTGCTATTGGAGCTTGCCAGGAAACTTGCCAAATCGTGAATCATAGGCTAGGACCAAATCACCTTCTTTGAACTCATTGTGCTTGATGAAGCTGTCATGGTAAGCCTTACGTCGAGCTTGCGTGGCTTCCATGCACTGTAAAGCCATCCTGCGAGTTTCGTCCAAACATTTCAAGTGCAGGAGATGGCGTTGCAGTGAATCATCGTCCCCCAAACACTCTTTAATAGCCACTCGCAAAGAGGGAATTTCCAGTTCAACAGGGAAAACAACTTCTGTACCATACACCCACTGGAAGGGTGTCTGCCATGTAGTTGCTTTATGGGAGGTTCTGTACGCCTAGAGGGCCTCTGTAAGTCGATCATCCCAATCACGACGATGTACGGCAATTGTCCTTGTCAAGATCGAGTAGAGGATGTGATTGGTGACTTCGACTTGGCCGTTGGCTCTGGGGTAATAAGGAGTGGACTTGCGATGGCGGATCTTATACAGCTATGTGAACTCTTCCATGACTTTATTAATGAAATGAGTGCCTCTGTCACTTACCAGCTCTAGGGGACTACCAAAACGGGTGATGATATTCTCATACATGAACAGGGCCATGCTATTACCATCGTCCCGTTTTAGAGCTTTGACTTCACACCACTTAGTAACATAATCCGTACATACTAGGATGTATCTGTTATGTTTCCTTCTGGTGGGAGGATCGATTGGCCGACGAAGTCGATGCCCCACTTCTCGAACGGCTTCAAAGGAAGGATAGGTTGCAATGGCATGGCACTTGTTTTGGTGGGTTTCCCCATTCGCTGATAAGCATCACATCTTTTATAGTAATCATATGCATCCTTGTGGAGGGTCGGCCACCAGTAACCTGCTAGTAGAGCTTTCCTGGCTGTAGCTTCTCCTACAAAGTTTCCCCCACATGGCTCGTCATGGCAAGCCTTCAAAACAATCCCAATCTCATCTCCTGCAACACATCTTCTGAACACTTTATCTTTGCCTTTCTTGTATAGTGCACCACCTAACAGGGTGTAGGGGGCTGATTCTAACATAAGCTTCTTCCTTTCCCGACTAGAAATGCCAAGAGGGTACTGTTGGGTTGCCGACATATTGGCAATGTCTGCATACCAGGGGGTTACAGTTTCTACAAGGAATAGGGAAGCATCAGGGAGGACTGGATCATCCTGCTTCTCGTCTGCAATCTGCGGGATACGCAACAAATGATCAGCCAAAACATGGGAAGGACCAGGTTTGGTAATTACCTCAAAGTCGAACGCCTAGAATAGAAGGAGCCATCTCATCATTTGTCCTTTCACATTTGCTTTGTTTATTAGGAAGGACAGGGCCTCGTGATCCACATAAAATTTAAAGTGGCTAGACAGTAGGTAGTGGAAAAACTTCTCCAGTGCAAACACCATTCCCAAGCACTCAAGCTTTGTTAGTTCTATTCCCTATTAGTGACCTTTCGGCTTGCATAATATATCAGTTGATCTAATTTGGAGGGGCCCTTTTGACATAGGACAGCACCTAGCCCTTCAACTGATGCATCAATGTGTACATGAAACTCCTTCGTCCAATCAGGAGGTTGCAGAATGGGTGCCTCAACCAAACACTGCTTCAAAGTGTTGAAGGCTTTGTCACATTCTTCCGTCCAAATAAACTCCGCATCTTTCCTCAGAAGCTTGTGCAAGGAGAATGCCTTTGTTGCAAAATAAGCTATGAACCTTCTGTAGTAATCCACATGGCCTAGGAATCCCCTCAACTGTTTGAGGTTGGTGGGTGCTGTCAAAGCTGCGATATTCTCGATCTTTGCAGGGTTTGTTAATATCCCTTGTACAGAGACAATGTGGCCCAACAGAACTCCAGAAGAAACCCCAAAGATGCATTTATCGGGGTTGAGGGAGATCCCATACTCCTGGCATCGGTCAAAGCATTGTTCCAAATGTCCCTAGTGTTCAGGAATCAAACTATAGACATAGAAGTCATCCAAATATACCTCTATAAAGTCGTGCAGATGATTTTGGAATGCGGCCATCATGACTCACTGGAAGGTAACAGGGGCATTGCAGAGTCCAAACGGCATCACTCGGTAAGCGTAGGTCCCCCATTCTGTGGTGAAGGTTGTTTTGGACTGATCTTCTTCTGCTATCTGCACTTGGTTGTATCCACTGAATCCATCCAGAAGGGAATAAAGCTCATGTCCTACCACTGTGTCCAAAAGTTGGTCTGTGAAAGGGATAGGAAAGTGATCCTTCTTGGTCTTGGAATTCAACTTGCGGAAATCCACACATATACGAAGCTTGCCATTCTTCTTGGGTACAACCACGATGGGTGAAACCCATTCACTATTTGCCACTGGATAGATGAACTCGGCTTCTAGAAGCTTCAGCAGCTCTGCTTTCACCAAGGTTGAATAATTTGGATTCATTCGCCTCTGTGGTTGTCATACTAGCTTGGCATTAGGCTCCAAATCAATATGATGCTGACATATTGTGGGATCAATCCTCTTTAGGTCTTTGTAGGACCATGCAAACACGTCCAAATTCTCTTCCAACAAGTTGTACAAGGTTGACAACTCCTCTTCTGGTAGGCTACTACCCACCTTCAAGTGGCATTCAGTGCCATTTGCATCCACAAAGGTTAACTGCCTTTCACATTCTAGTTCATGGATGAAGGTCCCACGGACTGCTTCTAGGTACAAATCCGACTCCTTCAAGGGGGTGGTGTCCTCTTCTGATGTCCCACTAGACCCAAAGTCTTCTTGCAGTAAGGACTTAGGTTGCCCCTTGAAATGGTGAAATGGGATCAGCGCTGTCTCGATTTTGGTTTGAATGTTAATTACCTTAGAGCTTGAGGACTCCTCTTCAGTGGATTCATCCAGGAATGTTACAAAACAGGGGCTCTCAGAATTCTATTGTGGCCTTGGGACTAGTACTTGTTGACAAGGAGCATCATCATCATCCTTTCTTGACAAGTGTGGATGGGTGCGACAAGAACCACTGATAAAAGATAGCTTATTTTGCTTGATCCACTTCTTATATAGGCTCTGCCTATAGAAAGATCCATTTACCAATCCAAAGGGTACCATTGCTATTCGGTCCCACAGCATGGAGTCTTCTGTTTCTGAAGCTTCTGGAACTCCCTCCTCATCTATACCTTCTGTGGGTGGAGTGATTTCTTCTGTCTCGCTTTCAAAGTCTCCTTCTTCAGATTCATCATCATCCTCTTCAGACTCCAGCTTTGCCTCTGTAGGTGCTGTGTAAGAGAAGAACAGGTCCTCTGATTCAACTTCTGCCTCTTTCTCTAGCTCTGCTATGGCCATTAACAGGGAGAGCAGTACATCCATGCTTCTATCTCACTGTCAGAAGTGATTTCGGAAATCGTTCCTGGTTCAGGCAGGAAGTATTCACCCATTGATAAGGACTTTGCATCTTGAGGAAGTTGGCTTACAGTACCTACTGTCAGGAACTGTGCCAATATTTTCTTGGGAAGGATCTGTTTGACAACATCTTCGTTTGTTGATGTTTCATCTATAGCCTCATTGGGGGAGTCAGAAGATAATTCCAAAGAGGTGGATCCATGTCCTTTTTTAGCACCATATAACTTCAGCATCACTTTATTGGGTCCTCTACCCAAGGTCAAGGTTCCTTTGAACCAATCCGCTGGCTTCAAAAAGCCATGGTCTGCCCAGTAACAGGGGGTAGGATGTACCATAAGAGTTTGGCTTCACCACTAGATAGGTTAGCCAATAATCTTTTCCAGCAACTGTAGTCTTCACATATGGGAGAATGCCCAAAGGCTTGATTCTGCTCTGATCCGCCAGCCTGATGAAGCAAATCCTCTATAATTTGTTGTTGTTGTTGTTCTTGTAGTACCATCCTTGCTAACTCATTAGTTTGTAAATTTTGAAAATGGTCCCAAGTACCCAACTGCAAGAAACGAAGTTTCAATCCTTTTGGAATATCCAATGTCATATCTTTAAAATTCAAATGGGCACCTCGTGATGAGCCAATCAGATCCCAAAGTCATTGAAAACACGACACACAGAATGATATAATAGGGATGTTGAAAAAATCCCACTTTTACTCCAAAGGGGACATGGAGAACTTCAAATGTATTATAAACATGTTTATTGCCAAAAATTATAAACTTCAAATGTATGATAAACATGTTTATTGTCACCAAAAGTTATTGAAATTTCTTGAACATGCTATCAATAAGCTTTGATTGTGCTTGCTAAATTAGAACTAATAAAAGAATAAGAACATCAAGAATTCAACAATACTTCTACATTCAAACCATTAATTTTCACACTAATTGTGGTTACAATTCACTTTTGAGAACTTCATGTTGAGGCTTGAATGTACCAATGGTTTGCTTCTTGCATCCATTCACTTAGGATTTTTTTGATAATGAAATCTCTTCAAGTTGAACATCTTGTACGTACTTTCTTTATTACATTTCTTGGTCTTTGTGGCTTCCAACAGTTCTTGGATATGTGATCACACACATTACAATTGAAACACTTTTTCTATCCATGGGTATCTTTAGCAAATAATCGTCTTTGAGCATTTTGGAGATTAATGACCATCAAGGTTGGCTCTATCTTTTTTTCTTCTTGTTGAAAATATTTTCTTCCTTCTTCATTGAGAAGGTTTCCTTCAATTATTTGAGCAATCTAAATATCATCTACAAAAGTCTTAAGACTTTGAACTTAACCCTCTACGAAGATAATGCCTTAGTCTAGGCCATTAAATAAATAACTTCATGTTCTCTATAATTTTTATATCAAATCTCATCACAATTTTCTTCAAATGCACAACAAGTTGAGAAATTGTTTCATGCTCCTTTTGTTCACACTCATTAAGCTGTTGAAGAGCCCTTTTTGCTACATGTCATGAGAAAATCTCATCCTATAGCTAGCTTGAAAGAATTCCAATTATGTTTTACCTCATCAAGTTGTTGAATATACCATGTGGATGAAATTTCTTCCAAAAAAAATTGTACCTCATTGAAATTTTCTCATTCTTGCTAGCAATGATAATAATCTACGACATGTTTTAAGGGATCTAACCAAGATAATATGTCTACAGCTTGTAGAACAGAAAAAGATTCTAGGTGAACCTTCCTATATTAGTTTGAATAAGAAGAAGAAGAAGAAGAAGAAGAGGAGGAGGAGGAGGAGGAGGAGGAGGTGGTGGTATCTTGATTGGCTAACAAAGATAGAATGGCTTGATTAGTAGAAATTTGTTGGTTGGTTGTAGATAGTTTCTGCAATGCTACACTGTAAGATTGCAACAGGGAATCTAGGCTAGAAGTTTGTACAAAGGAAAATTCATAAGAAATCATAATTTCATCTCTCAAATTACCAAACATGATGAGTGATGCCTATTATCTCCACCAATAACTATGTATAAAATTCAAATCCAACAAGCTCTTGACAACACACATTATATTGGCTTAGAAAGGGAAAACATCAATTACTGGAAAAAGAAAGATACTTCAAATAGAGCTTCAACTCTCACCTTTCCCTCACTCCCTTCTTTAGCTAATCCATGCTTAAATACATGAGTTAGTTACTAACAACCAAGAAGTGGTTGGTTTGTTGGGGTACTTAGTTTGTTGATTCACTAAACCAACCCCCATAACAAACTTTTGAAATTTCCTATTGTATGCCAAAGTTAGGGCCCGCCACAAAGGCCTTTTAATGAATTTTAATAAAAAGAGAGAAAGAAGGCTCCTTTTGATATTTCTACATATGAAGGAGTACTTGAGAAAGTGTGGAATCTCTTTTTTAATTCTCGCAAATCATAATTATAAACACTTTGTAACTTTACATATATAAGCCTTGGCTAAAATTATATTATCTAGAAGCACAAGTCTACTAAACCATTTACATCTCTGAGGCACACATGTTCCTTGCAAGTATTGTGGTAACCGAGCTATTGCAAAAGATGGTCATGCATAAAGTTGTCTACATCATGAGTTTAAATTGCGGGGGGGGGGGGGGGGGGGGGGGGTGAATCCAAACACATGATATGTACTGAGGGGATTGTAGATGGGCCATAGCCATTAGGAACAATTATGTTCTATTCTATACTTTTTATGCATGAATAAAGGGAGAGTCTCTCTATAACAAGTCTAGATAGGAACTCACTTTTCACCTACTACATTTAACTAGGGAAAACTATTTAGGTGTGATTGGAGATACTAAAAGCACCTTCCAAAACCACTAGTTGTAATGCCCTTATAAAGGCACGTCATCTTCATAAATAGAGTGTTCATTTCTATTTTGTAATTGAACTCTTCTCCTATTGTGTTGTCACTTATCTCCATCCCTCTTTCAATATTTTAAGACCAAACTCATTCATATAAGATAGCAGCATAATGGTGGTGCCCCAAGAGGAATACCAAGGAAAAGGGAATTCTCTTGCAAGAAAATCTATCTTGTAACATCAACAAGCTTGCTTATCATGTTTCACATGATCACAATGAAGAAAAGAACACCAGGCACAACAAATCTTCATGCAGCATCATGTAGATCTCCCACGGATTTAATAGAATCAACCATATTCTTCAATATCTTCATAAAATCCATCAAAAGAACAAAGAAAGCAAAGGAATACACCATCTTTGAATGGAAATACATCACATAGTATTCATCTTCAATATCTTCATAGTCTTCTCTCTCAATCTCTCATATACAATCACTCTGTTTCAGTAGAATTGGCTATCTCTGACTCTCTCTCTCTCTCACTCCATCAATAATACATCATATCCTCACTACAATCTCTCAAAATCACACTCAATAATCCTTCTTAGGTCGTGGATGTTGAGATATCGAGCTCCACTCGTGATACGCCAGGGTGACCGTTGTATATTTATGTCACCGACTTGTCAGTTGCAGACGCGGTTGGTACACTGCCCATGAATAATAGCTACATGATAGCTATCCTTATCTATTCTAGTTCGTGGCTCAGTTAGTATGCCACCTTAGTTAGTTGAGTTTGGTTGAGACCCATATATAGGGTTCTTCTATTTCTTTGTAATAGAGTTCTTTTGGCTTACACAACTAAGAAGAGGAAAACTGTTTTCAGCCTCCACCCTTGTGTGTCTTCCCCCATTGTGCAAGCAAGAAAGCTTCAAGCGAGACTCCTTCCTTCTCTCCCACAATCTTGACAGTGGATACCTCTCCCAAGAGGTATGTCTGATATGAAGAGTCACCAGAGCCACTACATTGTCTTTTCATAGCTCACTACTGTCACTTCACTATAGTCTTCACTTGAGTCTTCAGCAGCTACTTCTTTCACTTCTTTCAGCTCTTTTGCACTCGTATTCACCTCTTTCCAAGGCTAGAAAACTTTCCCAAGATACACTCTCATCCATCAGAACACATACAGAAGCATACAGAACAATTACAAAACAGTACCAGAACAGCTACAGTACAGAACAGAACAGAACAGAGACAGAAGCTCTACAGAAGACCTATAGAAGGTTACAGAAGGTCATCAAAACCACATAACTCATACTTAAACCATTCCAAACTCTCACAAACCATTCAATAAACTTTCACAAGATCTCAATCTTCATCAATCAATACTCCATCCCTCCTTACAAAAGATAATCAGAACAAAACAGACCAAAACAAAAGGTATACAGAACCTATCAGAACATCACAGAACCACCAATAAACATCATGATCTTCCAAAACCCAATCAATATCATCCAAAACACTCTCAAACCACTTCCAAACTAATCAATCATCTCATAAAATCAACCATTCAGCTCTCAAAAACAACAAAAATTAGCCAAAAAACAAGTCATTTCAACACTCAACATATCCCCACACTTAATAAGGAAGCGTCCTCGAGACCCAGGAAAAAGGGAATACAAGTGCATTTAAAAGCGCAACTTTGATTGTCAATATCTCTTCAAAAATAATCCATCCACCATGACCTCAACTTATAACCTGTTTCTGATATAAAAATACAAAGAAAGGAAAACCCTTTATACATTAACACTTCTGATTGAACTAAAAATCTCAACAAATTTATAAAGGATATAAGAGTTTTCTTCTTCTTCATTAGCATCAGCTGCAACTCTCCATCCACGACCCCATCACCACAGTTCTCCAAAATGTAGCTCGCACACGAAATCCAATCCAATAGGAAACCACCACTTTCGTTTTACATAAATGAACTCACAACACAAACACTACACACAACCATCGGAATGACTCCTTCAAAAAGAGAGATTTTCATTAAAAAGCATCCACCATACATTGGAAAGGTATCAATGAAGATGATCCCTCTTGAAAGATTGATGTTGTCGAAAACGATCCATAGACAAGGATTCATCTACAAAGTTTTTGGGAGGATTTTGAAAAAACTGGAGACAGCACATCCTTTCCAACAGGACCAGGTATCTGCTAGGCAAACAGAGGGCATGAAAATACAATATATCCAGCTGTTGGGAATCAATGCTTACATTGACATTCATACACAACTTTGGAATAGGCTTAGAATCATTATGAGAGTGCCTATGCATATAGGCCAGGTACCAAGCAAAGTGAGCAGTTAATCTCACTGAAGGATCTGCAGACTGTGAATACTGCTGAGCAAAATGAACATAGTTCTGATAAGCTTGACTGGAATCTGTCCATTCTCCTGGAATTACTGGCCAATTGATCTGAGGGCCTGTAAGGCAATCATCCGAACTCCATCCCCGTCTTCTGGAAATCTGATTATCAAACCCGTCACAGTCACTAACCAACTGAGGTGGTTGAGATATAGAAGTGTTAGGAGAAGGTAATGGAATAAGGAAAAGTGGATGAAGTGAGGGATAGGAAAAATCATAAAAGAAAGAAAAGGTTAAAGAAGGAGTGGCAGAAATTTGGAGGGAATCACTAAGGAAGGGTGTTAACTGATAAATAGGAAATGTGGAGGGTACATTAATGGATGGAGAAGGACAGGGTGGAGAAGGGAAAAATACCCTATCCTCAATAAAGGAACAGTAAGTAAAAATGGGAATGTGAGGGAAAGATGAAGGTTGAAAAAGAAGGGGGAAAATAGTTGTGGAATTAGATGGACAAAGGGAAAGATATATAGCATATCGGTGAGCCATTTGTTGGTAATAGAGGAGGGTAGGAACAGAAGGTCCTAAGAGAGATCGTCGATGATAGGCATCAAAGAAGGTAGCATCAAATGGATTATGTGTTGAAAGATAGGCTAAGAGATCCATCCTCAGTTGATTAGTACTCTGGGCAAAGGTAGGAGCTGTGTTTTGTCTTTGATTGAGGACCACAGAATCAATCATGGGATGCCACGAATTATCATGACAATCAGCCACTTTGGAGGAATAACTATGGAGCATGTCAGCTATGCGCAACTCCAAATGGTTGACATACAAAACAGCTTGTAAGACCACATCCCCCACATACCATGCCATATCCACCTCATCTGGAATTAACAAGTCCCCTCGTAGATACATGTATGACATCAACATGGTATCTGGCGTGACAGAATCTTCAAACACCATTCTTACTACCTCTGTCAACAACTTAGCAGACCAAGCCCCACTCCATCCATCCTCTCGAAGAGGTAAATCCATCGTGGAAAGCTTCATGTAGAAGACCAACTTCTGTAAGTGGTAGTGGACAAAGAAAGAATGGTCGTGGGAGACATATTCCTGAAACTGCTCAAATGTAGACCATAACAAATCCATTCTGGACTGCAATCTTTCCACTTTATCTTGGAATAGAGGGCACAAAGTAGCCTGTCTCTGAAGAGCAGCCAAGTCCTGCTGTGAAAGAGAAGGAATCAATGGAACATTAGGGCTTGGAGGAACAGAGCGGGACTTGGCCAGTTGATCTTGTAACTGCTGGATTTGGGAGGCTTGGGATGTCACTGTGTCATTAGCAATCTGTAAAGCTGAAAGTTTGTCATCTAAGATAGCTTGGAACTCCTGTGCTTCTCTGGACATCCTCTCCTTCTCCTCTGAAAGGCTAGTAACCTAGGATTGAGCCTCTAGTAACTGGATCTTCAAAGAAGAGATCTCATCACTTTGGGTGGCAACCAGTTGGGTTTGCTGTTCCATTTGCTTAAATAAATCTACTAGGGTATCCCTAGCAGAAGCTAACTCAGATGTTGCCTTATGCAACTGGTCCTTAGACTGCATGAGTTCTTCATAAAAAGACGCGTACAGCTGTTGAACACAGGCTGTCACTGACAATTCAATGGAACTTTGAATATCTTTACAGAGGAAAGGAATTGCATCTCCTGAGACTAGACTGTTTAGGGAGGGAACTAAGATCTCCAATGATCCTTCGCGATGGGCTCTGAATAGGTTATTACAAGTGAGATACCCAGGGAGATCACTGCCAGAGGTAGCAGGAATGGGCACTGAAGGAAGAAGTGAAGGAGCTTTATCCGCTACCCTCTTCAAGCGTTTGCGCTGTATGACCAGGGGAGGCGGAGAATCATCATCCTCTATGTCAATAGGTTCTGACTCATCTGAAGGTGGAGGAGGAGGTACTGGATCTGATGGAGGAGGTGGAGGCATAGTCTTCTGTAAACCTGAATAGGTCAAGAAGGCAGACAAATATGATCCATATGTGACATTGGTAACATTACCCTTGGTGACTTTGACGAAATGCTGATCCATTTTAGTGAGGAGGTAAGTGCTCCAATCAATAGCAACTCCTTTCAACACCATCCTGGAAGCTGTGAAAAGCTCTTTGGACAAGTACTGGGATGGCGTTTTGGCAGGCATAAACCTGTCCTGGAGAAACTGACAGATCGTCTTCCATACGGGATCAGTGATCATAGAAAAGGAAACTCCTGAAGAGTTGATCACCTTCTTAACATCGAGGATTTCCCTGGTCTGCTTTTGCAACACCTTCAGAATCTCTTCATTAGAGAAAAGCTGACGAGTGGTAACAAAAGGTTCACCTTTGGAGGGTAGAGACAGAGCCTTCCCTAAACCTTGAGGTGTCAAAGTCATAGAAATTCCCTGGACTAGTCCTGTCTTCTTGCTGTAGGAGGCCAGAAACGCATCACATAACGACGGATCCTCTGGAAGCAATGGAAAAGAAGTAGCCACAAAAGCAGCGAGTCCCGCCTTCGTGAGCGGCTCAAAAGTAAGTAGGGAAGAGTAATCTCTACTAACTAGTGGGACGTACTGGATAGGGGGAGGAGCATGAGAAGGTGCCATTCAGATGGTTACACACACACCATAAACACAGACAATCAAGGAGAATGCCTGCAAAGCAACAGACAAAAAACCAAGGATAAGAGAACAACCAAACAAGAAAACGTGACGCGACCAACTAACCCCAAGCAATCCACAGCCTAGAAAAAAAATCGACATGACCTTGAGACAAATGCGACCGAAAGCTTCATGCGATGCATCAGACAAACATCCAGAACCCCGTATCAGGCAAGAAAAGAAAAAATTGCATACCGTACCCTTAACCGTAACAAAGACAGTAAACCAAAACAATACCACATCCGACACATATCAAGACTACATCGGTGATAAACCAAGACTGGACCAGGAAAATAACTCTAATGACTGCGCATACCCATCCCACGAAACGGGTTCATTAAAAAGGAAATTAAGTGCAGTGAGGGGGGATTAATTTAATGAAGGGTTTATTTTAATAAATTATTAAGAATGGGTGAATTTTTATTAGGTGATAAACCTTAGCAAGAAATTGACGGTTTCTTCTTATAAATTTAATTACCAATTATTAGGTTAAAACGGTGCTTTAAGTCAAATCCCGGACTGCGACACCCAGACTGACTCTCTAAATGCAAGTTCATTGATTACAAATTAAGGTAATGTGGAGCGCTTTTTTGCCAGCGCGTGCTCATGTGACGGCTGGTTCATTGTAATTAAAAAATTTAAAGTGCCTCTGTAGCGTATGTAGCGCGTGCTAAGTGAACGGCGGGTTTATTTTAATTAAAAAGTATGTGTGTGTTTTTAGCGCGAATGCGCGTGGAAACTGTGGGTGAATAAAGAGTTTATTTTAACAATTAATTTGTGATTAAGGGAAAAATGAAAATAAATAAAGCACATAAAATAAATACCTGGAAGGGGTGTGTATGTAATGTAGGAATGCGCACGGAAGAGTCTCCCAAAATAAGTGAATCCAGTAAAAGAAAAGTAAAGACCACTGACGAAACAACAAAGACAACACCTTAGTGGAATTGTTGATTTTTTTTATTTTTTTTAAATTTTTTATAATTTGTGATTAGTTATGGTTGGTTTGTATTTGTGAGGTTATTATGTTTTGTGAATGCGTTTTGTTGGTTTTTGTTTTTGTTTATTTGGTGTGTTGGTTGTTTGTTTGTTTTTTTAATAATAATAATAATAATAATAATAATAATAAAATCAAGATATATAACACATGAAGATGTGATGAAGGGAAAAAATGAAAATGCAACCATGGAGAAAATATCCACAATTGAGTGTATAAAAATAAAATAGAGAGTTTCTGTTTTTTTTTTTTACAATAGGGGTACCATGTAGGATAATATTTTAAAGTGAAAAATAAATGGAAAATGATCAAGGGAGGTGATGGGAATTTTGGAGAATTTTTTAGAAGTTTTTAGAAATTTTCTACTATTTTTAAATGAATTTTTGACATTTGTTGATAATTTGGGGGATAAATTGGGAAATATGTAATTTTCAAAAAATTTTAGGGGTGGTAATTTCCAGCGGACAAATTTCCAAAAATTGGCAAAAAGCGAAGGGAATTTTTAGAATTTTTTTTGAATTTTTATGATGTGGAAATTGTTTTATAAATTAATTAAATCAGGAAAATCAGCTTAATTGGGTAAGTAAGTTGAAAGTGAGTCAGCTAAGTCAAGGTAGGCTACATAAGTCATGTAAGTCAAATCTGGTCTAGTCAGGTTAGTCAGAAGGAAGAGGGGTTAGTTAACCTAAGGAGGGTTAGGGTTAGGGTTAGGGTGAGGATTAGGGTTAGGGTTAGGGTTAGTTAACCTAACTAGGGTTAATTAGGGTGGGGTAGGTTAGGTTAGTTAACCTAACTAGGGTTAATTAGGGTGGGGTAGGTTAGGTTAGTTAACCTAACTAGGGTTAATGTATCCAACTGTAACTAACTTAGCTAGGGTTAGTTAAACTAAGCTAAAGTTAGGTAAACTAACCTAAGGTTAGGGAAACTAACCTAAGGTTAGGGAAACTAACCTCAGAGGCAGTTAAGGAGGAGGAGGTGGAAGAGGAGGAGGGCCGCGGCGTTCGTCGTCACAGGCGACATCGGCGGCGTTCAGCGGCCATCCGGCTGGCAGACGACACTGGCGAGGGGCGGCGTCAGCCTACGGACGACGGGCGAGGGGCGACGTCAGCCTATGGATGACGGGTGAGGGGCGGGCGGTCGGCGGCGATCCGGCCTGCGAACGACACTGGCGGCGATCCGGCCTGCAGGCGATGCTGGCGAGGGGCCCAGTGGTGGCGCGGGCAGGAGGAGAAGGAGCGGGAGGTTGATGAGGAGGAAAAAGGGGGAGGAGGCGGCGGCGTAGGCGCTGGGAGGAGGCGCTGAGGCAGGAGGAGAAGGAGCGGGAGAAGGGAGGCAGGAGGAAAAAGGGGGAGGAGGCGACGGCGTAGGCGCTGGGAGGAGGCGCTGAGGCAGGAGGAGAAGGAGTGGGAGAAGGGAGAAGGGAGGGGATGGAGGGGAGAGGGAGGGGATGAAGGGGGCAGAAGGAGGGAGAGGAGGAGGAGGGAGGGAGCGTGGGAGGAGGGGAGAGAAAAAAAGAAGAGAGAGAGAGAGGGGGGGGGGAGGGGGCAGTTGAAGTGGGGGGTCCGGTGGGGGAAGGAGAGGGGAAGAGGTTAATGGGCAGGGTATAGGGAGGGGTACCCAAGGGGAAGGGTACGGGGAGGGGTTAATGGGCAGGGGCCCATGCAAGGGGCGTACCCCCTCGTCCCGTGCGCGTGCGCGGGGCGAGGGTAAAAAAATTTACCGTGACGGGATTGAATGGACGCCTGGATACGAGGACGACACACGCGGATGCGACCGGGACGCGTTAAGACGCATAAAATCGAAAAAGGGCACGTTCACGCGCAAAACGGACACTCGAAAACACATAAAAATAACGAAAAATTAATAACTCCCAATCCGGACGTCAAAACGAAAGAGTGTAAAAACAAAAAGTGGGCAGGATGACAGGGGAAAAACAAGGAAAATATGTGACGGACGTTCCGGGAAGGGTAAAGGGCGGTCACGTGCAAAAAACACAAAAAAGGAACCAAAAAACGCAATTAAAAATTAATATCGGAAGATCCATGCATCGGAACGTGGCGCAAAAAAAAGGAAAACTGTGCAGAAAGACGTGCCCGACAATGCTATCACATCAAAACAGAGTTCCGACTGAGGTAAGATGCGTTCACGTGGGAAAAACCCAAAAAACAAACCCGAAAATGGGATCGGAAATTAATATCGGACAAACAGTTCGTCGGAATGTCAGGCAGTAAGAAGAAAAAAATGTCTGCATGAAGGAATGGCACAGGATTGTCACGTTAAACCGCAGTTCCGGTGGAAATAAGAGGGGTGTACATGTAAAAAACTCCAAAAATACGCCCGAAAACTCATTTAAAAATTAATAAGTAAAAATCTGAAAGGCGAAAGAGGGGAGAGGAAAAAGGAAAAAGGTGAGGGAAGACACAAGGGACACGGCTGTCAAATCAAATTGGAATTCCGATGCAAACAGGGCAGGTTCACATGGAAAAATGTCAAAAATACGCATGAAAAAGGTGTAAAAAACCGAAAAATTAATAATGGACAAACAGTGTATCGGAATGACGCGGAGGAAAAATGAAAAATATCAGGGGAAAAGTGGATTGCAGGGCTATGACATCAGATCATGGTTCCGGAGCAAGCAAAGCACGTTCACATGGAAAACCGGCTAATTTGAGCAAAATATTTCAAAAATTAATAACTCGAAAACCGTGCATCGAAACAGGGGTAGGTAAAAAGGAAAAATGGTCAGTTCAAAGGGAGGAATAGGGCTATAAGGTTGGATTGGGACTTTGGTGAACATAGGGTGCATTCACATGACAGGACCTCAAAATCAGGGAAGTAAGGAAAACTGCAAGGGAATAGCCCCAAGGGTGGGTGGAAAAGGAACGGTCGGGTGGGAAGGGACCGCATCAGGGTAACAACAAATCATGGCATACATGCATGAATAGGTTAAGGCATATGCAGAGGGGTATACAATGTAGACGCGCAGGGACGCGTCCCCACACTTAAGACCTTAACGGATAGGGTTAACCGAGCAACAGGGACTTAGGACCACGCCACAGACCATCCACTAACGTCCCCACACTTAAAACATGACCGTCACGAAGAAACCAAAGTGGGAGGGTTAGAAAAACTTGGCCCATTTTGTCAAGAAGCAAGGTTAAGTGTCGATGGCATGGCCAGTGTTGTTGTCGGCGCTGGAGGGACCAAAAAATCTTCTCGGCACACGTCCGTCATGGAAGGGACCACGCGGCAGCACCCAGGGAGGTAGCTGATGGAAGGAATCGCAGGAAATGCATTATCGATGATGAGAGATACTACACTCAACTCGCAATCACTCAAATGGAATGAAAGAACAGTCACTCGCCCCATGACTAATATCACTCGAGGAAGAATGATTGAAACCCATATCGCATACCCGGTTTAGAAATCGACAGGGGAATGGTGCAGAGGGAGTATGCCAGGGTGCACAATTGATGGTGCATTAGTGCGTCCAACCCGTTCGGCATACGTGCAAGGAGGAAGGCAAGGGAGCCTTACAGTGCAATGTACAGAACAGGGTGATGTGTCTTGTGTTGACGGTAGAGACCCATCCCGTGGGTGCACAGGGAAACTGAAACATACCTGACTCCAAGTGTCATAACGTCCCTCAATCTCACCTCTCGGTAATTGATTGAAGAAACTCCAGTCACACTCAACCCACCCTCTGTCTCATGCTCTGTTGATAAATATAGAAGGGCAGCCTTTTCCTGAAACCCGTTGATGTAATCCTCACGGTCACTTGTGCAAAGGTTGTATGCCTTGTGCGCATTTGATGGTGCAACTGTGCATCCCGCCCTGTGCCGGCATACGGTGCGAGAAGGAAAGCTAGGGAGCCTTATGGTGCAGTGCACAGAAACGAATCGTGCTTTGTGCATTGAGAGGCCCATCTTTTGCGTGCAACACTGCAGTCACACTACTCACCTCTCATTTGATTTGAAGGGAAAAAACTGGTCTGTCGCCCCACCCTCTGTCTCACTCGTTGTTGATAGTTACAGAGGCAACCCATACTCACGTCCCCATCCGGTTAGGATGAAAGCTCACGTCACTCAAGGGGTTTGTCGATGAAGATCACGTCATTAGTTGTTGAAGAGGTGTACCCAGGGAGGTAGCCATCAAATCGAACATTGTGTTGGATAGGAACATGTCGTCTGTGAGAGGACAGGTAGACACTCTGTAGAGAGACCCAGGACACAGCGTACCAAGGGAGGTAGCTTCGGAATTGGATCCTAAGGATATCAATCAATGAATCCATTTTCTGGACTGCTGGGTGTTGCCACCTTTTCCACAGCCAGCTTCTCGCCCAAGGGTGTTTACTACCTTTTCTTGGAACGAGGCCTGCTATGACAGGGAATTGCTTCCTTTTCTCTCATAACAGATTTGTTTTTTTTTTCTCTCTTTTTCTTTTTCTTGTTTTTCCCTATTCCCGAGGGTGTTTCCACCTTTTCTCAAAGAATAGGTCGGCATGACAGGGACCTAAGTCCTTTTCTCCCATGACCGATATGTATATTTTTTTTTTCTTCGTTTTTTCGAATTGAGCAAGGGAATGGTAGAACTACCATTTGTCATAACCAACCTCGCCACTGATGCTGGTGGAAAATAGAGGATAAGAGATCAAGGCTAGAAGGTGGAGTTGAGGGGACAGAGGGTTGCGTCCATTTCATCAGGAATGACTGAAGAATGGCTATTAGAAGTAGCATCATAAGAAGTACAGTGCCGCGCCAACGAGGGAAAGGATCAAGTGTCCGTAATTGTCAAGATCCCCAAGGAGGGAAGTACTTCTTCAGGCGATATCCATTGATTTATCAGAAAAGGATCATCAGAGGCATCAACGGTCTGCACTTGGACAGAGCCATTAGGGTTGATGGCAAGTACCTTATAGGGGCCCATCCACCGCTGTTGGAGCTTGCCAGGAAACTTGCCAAATCGTGAATCATAGGCTAGGACCAAATCACCTTCTTTGAACTCCTTGTGCTTGATGAAGCTATCATGGTAAGCCTTGCGTCGAGCTTGCGTGGCTTCCATGCACTGTAGAGCCATCCTACGAATTTCGTCCAAACATTCCAAGTGCAGGAGACGGCGTTGCAGTGAATCATCGTCCCCCAAACGCTCTTTGATAGCTACTCTCAAAGAGGGTAATTCCACTTTATGGGAGGTTCTATACGCCCAAAGGGCCTCTGTAAGTCGATCATCCCAATCACGACGATGTGCGGCAATCGTTCTTGTCAGAATCGAGCAGAGGATGCAATTGGTGACTTCGACTTGGCCGTTGGCTCTAGGGTAATAAAGAGTGGACTTGCGATGGCAGATCTTATACAAGTCTGTCAACTCTTCCATGACTTTGTTAAGGAAATGAGTGCCTCTGTCACTTACCAGCTCTAAGGGACTGCCAAAACGGGTGATGATATTCTCGTACATGAACAAGGCCACGCTGTTACCATCCTCCTGCTTTAGGGCTTTAGCTTCACACCACTTTGTAACATAATCCGTACATACAAGGATGTATCTGTTCTGCTTCCTTCTGGTAGGAGGGTCGATTGGGCCTACGAAGTCAATACCCCACTTCTCAAACGGCTTCAGGGAAAGGATAGCTTGCAGTGGCATGGCACTTGTCTTCGTGGGTTTCCCCATTCTTTGACAAGAATCACATCTTTTACAGCAATCATAGGCATCTTTGTGAATTGTAGGCCACCAATATCCTGCTAGCATAGCCTTCCTGGCTGTAGCTTCTCCTGCAAAGTGACCTCCACATGGCTCGTCATGGCAAGCCTTCAAAACAATCCCAATTTCATTTCCTGCAACACATCATCGGAACACTTCATCTTTGCCTTTCTTGTACAGTGCACCGCCTAACAAGGTGTAGGGGGCTGATTCTAGTATAAGCTTCTTCCTCTCCCGACTAGAAATGCCAGGAGAATACTGTTGGGTTGCCAGCAGATTGGCAATGTCTGCATACCAGGGAGTTACAGTTTCTACCAAGAATAGGGAAGCATCAGGGAGGTCTGGATCATCCTGCTCCTCGTCTGCAGTTTGTGGGATACGCGACAGATGATCAGCCAAAACATGGGAACGACCAGGCTTAGTAATCACCTCAAAGTCGAACTCCTGGAATAAAAGGAGCCATCTCATCATTCGTCCTTTCACATCTGCTTTGTTCATCAGGAAGGATAGGGCCTCATGATCCACATAAAATTTAAAGTGGGTGGATAGGAGGTAATGGCGAAACTTTTCCAGGGCAAACACCATTGCCAAGCACTCCAGCTCTGTCACTGTATAGTTCCGTTCACTATCAGTGACTTTTCGGCTTGCATAATAGATCGGTTGATCCAACTTCGAGGAGCCCTTTTGGCAGAGGACAGCACCTAAGCCTTCAATTGATGCATCAGTGTGTACGTGAAACTCTTTCGTCCAATTAGGAGGTTGCAGAATGGGTGCCTCAATCAGACACTGCTTCAAAGTGTAGAAAGCTTTGTCACATTCTTCCGTCCAAGTAAACTCTGCATCTTTCCTCAGAAGCTTGTGCAAGGAGTTGCCTTTGTCGCAAAATGGGCTATGAACCTTCTGTAGTAACCCACATGGCCTAAGAATCCCCTCAACTGTTTGAGGTTGGTGGGTGCTGTCAAAGCTGCAATCTTTTCGATCTTTGTAGGGTCTATTGATATCCCTTGTGCAGAGACAATGTGGCCCAACAGAACTCTAGAAGAGACCCCAAAGATGCATTTGTCGGGGTTGAGGGAAATCCCATACTCCCGGCATCGGTCAAAGCATTGTTCCAAGTGCTCCCAGTGTTCACGGATCAAACTATAGACACAGAAGTCATCCAAATATACCTCAATAAAGTTGTGCAGATGATTTTGAAATGCAGCCATCATGACTCGCTGGAAAGTAGCAGGGGCATTGCAGAGCCCAAATGGCATCACTCGGTAAGCGTAGGTCCCCCATTCTGTGGTGAAGGTTGTTTTGGATTGGTCTTCTTCTGCGATCTGCACTTGGTTGTATCCGCTGAATCCATCCAAAAGGGAATAAAGCTCATGTCCTGCCACTGTGTCCAACAGTTGGTCTGTAAAAGGGATAGGAAAGTGATCCTTCTTTGTCTTGGAATTAAGCTTTCGGAAATCCACACATATTCGCAATTTTCCATTCTTCTTGGGTACAACCACGATGGGTGAAACCCATTCACTATTTGCCAGTGGATAGATGAACTCGGCTTCCAGAAGCTTCAGCAGCTCCGCTTTCACCAATGTGGAATAATTCGGGTTCATTCGCCTCTGTCGTTGCCGTACTGGCTTGGCATCAGGCTCCAAGTCAATATGATGTTGACATATTGTGGGATCAATCCCCTTTAGGTCTTTGTAGGACCATGCAAACACGTCCAATTTTTCTTTCAACAAGTTGTACAAGGTTGACAACTCCTCTTCTGGGAGACTGCTACCCACCTTCAAGTGGCGTTCAGTGCCTTCTGCATCCACAAAAGTTAACTTCCTTTCACCTTCTACTTCACAGATGAAGGTTCCACGGACTGCTTCGGGATAAAGATTCGACTCCTTCAAGAGAGTGGTGTCCTCTTCTGATGTCCCACGAGAACCAATTTCTTCTTTTGGTGGAGACTTAGGTTGCTCCTTGAGATGTTGAAATGGGATTAGAGCTTTTTCGGGTTTGGTTTCAAAATTAATTATCTCTTGGCTTGAAGACTCCTCTTCTGAAGATGACACATCCAGGAACGTCACATAATAGGGACCCTCTGATACCTGTTGGGTTGGTGGGATTGGTGCTTGTTGGCACGGTGCATCATCATCATCTTTCTTCGGCAAGGATGGGTTAGGACGGCATGAGCTACTGCTAAAAGACGGCTTGTTCTTCTTAACCCACGTCTTATAAGAATTTTGCATATGAGAAGATCCATTTACTAGACCAAATGGTGCCATCACCATTCTGTCCCATAGCATTGAGCTCGTCTGCTTCTGAAGCTTCTGGAACTTCTTCCTCAAATGTATCCTCTTCAGGTGGGATAGATTCTTCTGGCTCACTTTCATCACCTTCTTCGTCCATATCATATTCATCCTCTTCTGTCTCTGTCTCTGCTTCTGTTTCTGTCTCTGCTTCTGCTTCTGTCTCTGCTTCTGTCTCTGCTTCTGTCTCTGTAGGTGCTCTGTAACAAAAGAACAGATTCTCTGTTTCCTCTTCTGCCTCTGTCTCTGTCTCTGTTATGGCCATGTAACAGGGAGAGCAGTACATCCATGCTTCTATCTCACTGTCAGAAGTGATTTCAGAAGTCATTCCTGGTTCAGGCAGGAAGTATTCACCCATTGATAATGGCTTTGCATCTTTTGGAAGTCGGCTTACAGTATCCACTGTTAAGGAATGTGCCACTGTTTTCTTGGGAAGGATCTGTTTGACAACATCTTCGTCTGCTGATGTTCCATATAAAGCCTCATTAGGGGAGTCAGAAGATAATTCCAAGGAGGTGGATCCATGTCCTTTTTGAGAACCATATAGCTTCAACACCACTTTATTGGGTCCTCTACCCAAGGTCAAGGTTCCTTTAAACCAATCCATCCTTGCTCGGGCTTCAAAAAGCCATGGTCTGCCCAGTAACAGAGGATAGGATGTACCATAAGAGTTTGGCTTCACCACCAAATAGGTTAGCCAATAATCTTTTCCAGCCACTGTAGTCTTCACATATGGGAGAATGCCCAAAGGCTTGATTCTACTCTGATCGGCCAGTCTGATGAGCCATTGGGTTGGTTGCACACCTTGTAAGCCTAGATCCTTCATTGTAACATCCGTCATAATGTTTACTGATGAACCACCATCAATCAGTGCATTTGAAATAAAGCAGCCTTCTATCCACACACCAGTCTCTGGGGTACCCGGATCTAGGAAAGCGTTAGCCACATCCACTTCTTTGACAGGCTCTGGAGCCTTGTTAGACTTTGTCACTGTTGAGGGAGCAATCCTTAAACCACGTCTTTTTGTCAGTATACTTTTGAATCTTTTCTGGCAACTGGGAGACAACATCAATAATTGTCAGAATGTGAGGTTTGGTTTAAAGGTATCTAGATCTCTGACTAGATCGTATTCCTTAATAGGATCCACTGGCTTCTCTAACCGGTTAGGGAATGGGGCAACACCCATTTTCATTTTCCCTCTTTCTTCCAACAGAGGCATCATGGGAACTTCTTCTGCCACTTGTGGCACTTCCGCCTCTTCCTCTATCTCCTGGACCTCTGGTCCTGTCTCTGTAACTCTTTGTGGCACTGTAGTGCTCTGTACAGCACTGTTAGGCTCTGTTATGTTCTATTCTTCTGGTGGAAGATTGAACTTCACTGTTGTGGCTGGAGGGTTATTTTCTTTCTGGATAGGTGGTTCCTTCTGCTTTGCACGCGTGATGGCAGCAACTTCCAATTCCACTAAATTGGAGGTAGGCTCTTGAGCCTTGGCCGGACTATCAGTAGCACTGTTTTTCAATGGGACTGGGCTTGGATAGTCTTTTGCAGTGTGGCCTTCTCCTTTGCATCGACTGCATAAGGGCTTGTAATCCACTGACCTTCTAGGATTTGGACAATTTGGTGAAATGTGTCCCTTTTCTCCGCATCTGTAACACTCCACTTCTGTTCTCTGACCACCGCCAGATTGTCTTCCTCTGTAACTTTGAGAAGGAAATCTTCTGGGTCCGAAATTAGGACCAAACTCTCTAGGCTTGGGTCTAATATCCTGTGTTGTCATTTTGGATTCTAGCAAGTTGAATCTTGCATCTTCTTCCTTCCTTCTCCTATCATGCATCTCCTTCAGAGAGCAAATGTCCTCTGTATGGTTCTTGCGCAAACAGTAGGAACAGAAGGCCCCAGGAATGGTTGGTTTGCATGTACATTCAGTGGCTAAATGGCTTGCTTGATGACACTTACCACACCAAGTATTTGACCGCATCACATCTCTTCCTGCTCCTGCAATGTTGGATATGCTCGCGGTATTCACTTTCAGCGTCTGTAGCTGCTCTGTAATTACATCCATCAACTCCTTTTTGATGTTTGCAACTGAGTTGGATAAATAATCCTTCAAGCTTTCTCCTCCTGAGGCACTGGCAGGAGGGTTTTGAGGAGTCTCTGTAATCACTGCATAAACCGGTTGGGCTGGTACAGAGGGGTCTCTGTTCTGGTTCTGATTCAGAGCTCCTGTTTGAACTGTTGGCTGTTGGCTCCAGATGGTAGGATTCCACTGTTGCTGCTGATTTGGCATTGAGGAAATTGGTTGGGACCATTGTTGTTGTGGTTGAACCACCATTTGAGGCATGGATGGTGGCCACTGTGGATTTGGTACACTGTACTGTGATACCGGGGGCATCTGTTGGTAAGGGTAAGGAATAGTCCCTGGAACTGCATTTAGTGGATACATCATTCCTGGCATCAGAGCAGGTAGGACTCCTCTTCCTGTATTCATCGCTAATCTAGCTTCCACTTTATCGTACAGTCTTACACCTTCTGTTGCAGCTTGTAGAGTGGCTGCTCTTTGCAGCTCCACAAACTTACGGACTTTTGGTTGTAATCCTCTGAGAAACACCCCCTTCTGAATGCCGTCATCTAGATTATGGTTAGTCCATCTCTTTAGGATGGATTCCATTCGTGAGACATAAGCTTCCACTCTTTCTCCCGAAGACTGACTTAGGTTCATAAATTCCTCTCTCATCCGCTCTTCAAAACCTTCACGCCTGAATTTAGTGAGGAAGGCCATCTTCAGGTCGTCCCATGTGCCAAAAGTTCCTGCTGCTTGTCTCTCATACCACTGAAACGCCGCGCCCTTGAAAGTGGCGGGAAATATTGCCAACCAATGCTCAGGGGTTCTGGCATTGTTAGCCACACATGCTACCATAAATTCTGCTACATGAAGATCAGGGTCTTCATTGTACTCTCCCTTAAAAACTGGCAATGGGACTACATTCACTGGCCTGTCATCAATATTTCCAGGACGGATCTGGCTTGGAAGTGGACCTCCAGCAGGAGGAGGAAGGGCTTGATGTGCCATTGGGACTTCTGTAAAGAGTTTCGCAAGGGCGTCAAAGGCGGCTTCTGCTGCGAGCTCGCTCTCGGCTCTGATTCTTGCTTTCTCTCTTCTCATGTACCTCTGGACTCGTTCTAACACTTGCCTTTTTATTGTGTCATTCATCAGGGGTGTGGCTCCACTATGTTGTTAGTGCTCCACAGAGGGTTAATGGAAGGCTTCAGTCTCTGGAGGACTCTCTTGCCAACATTTCTTCTACTTCTTTCTTTTCAATGTCCCTGAATTCTGCTTTCATGCCACTACACAGAGGAAGGTATTCGGTTCTGAAGGTGTCAAAATGCATACGTCTGAGCATTGTGGTGGTGCCATCATCATAGTAATGCCAACTTCTGATGGTTTCAATAGTGTATATTGTGAAAAACACTCTGTCTACAAACTTCCAGTGGGTTGCTAATTGAACAAACAGAAGATTATCAGTACACCAAGCATCCCATGTATCTTGCTGTTGAGCATCCACGAACAAATTCCAACTCTTTTCCTTCTTGTCTTTGTGAACCTCTACAGACCAAGACTCCTAAAGCTTCTTCACAATCTCCCACTTGATGTTGTCTGGAAACTTCTCAATGGATGCCAAATCTTCCATGGATGGTCATTCTCTCTGTTTCTGCTCTTCAGTTTATTCCCAAACAGTTTGCCACCAAGATGCAAGTTTCTGCTGCTTCAATAGGAAGAGGAAACTGTCCACTACATAGAGCATGCATCATGATGGTAATGTGTTTCCGCCATTGTGGGATGAACTTCTTGGGGAAAGTGGCTTTGATTATGAGAAATTCCAACTCTTCAGTGGAAGAAGGAACTTTACAAACATCCATTGAACTCTTCTCTTCTTAGCAATGCCATTTCCTTCATTTTCAGCCTCTTCTGGTGCTTGTTGATGGCAAGTTTCCCCGGCTGCGCACCAAAAACATGGTGCCCCAAGAGGAAAACCAAGGAAAAGGGAATTCTCTTGCAAGAAAATCTATCTTGTAACATCAACAAGCTTGCTTATCATGTTTCATATGATCACAATGAAGAAAAGAACACCAGGCACAACAAATCTTCATGCAGCATCATGTAGATCTCCCACGGATTTAATAGAATCAACCATATTCTTCAATATCTTCATAAAATCCATCAATAGAACAAAGAAAGCAAAGGAATACACCATCTTTGAATGGAAATACATCACATAGTATTCATCTTCAATATCTTCATAGTCTTCTCTCTCAATCTCTCATATACAATCACTCTGTTTCAGTAGAATTGGCTATCTTTGACTCTCTCTCTCTCTCTCTCACTCCATCAATAATACATCATATCCTCACTACAATCTCTCAAAATAAAACTCAATAATCCTTCTTAGGTCGTGGATACCCCTCCCAAGAGGTATGTTTGATATGAAGAGTCACCAGAGCCACTACAATGTCTTTTCATAGCTCACTACTGTCACTTCACTATAGTCTTCACTTGAGTCTTCAACAGCTACTTCTTTCAGCTCTTTCGCACTCGTATTCACCTCTTTCCAAGGCTAGAAAACTTTCCCAAGATACACTCTCATCCATCAGAACACATACAGAAGCATACAGAACAGTTACAAAACAGTACCAGAACAGCTACAGTACAGAACAGAACAGAACAGAGACAGAAGCTCTACAGAAGACCTATAGAAGGTTACAGAAGGTCATCAAAACCACATAACTCATACTTAAACCATTCCAAACTCTCACAAACCATTCAATAAACTTTCACAAGATCTCAATCTTCATCAATCAATACTCCATCCCTCCTTACAAAAGATAATCAGAACAAAACAGACCAAAACAGACCAAAATAGAAGGTATACAGAACCTATTAGAATCTATCAGAACATCACAGAACCACCAATAAACATCATGATCTTCCAAAACCCAATCAATATTATCCAAAACACTCTCAAACCACTTCCAAACTAATCAATCATCTCATAAAATCAACCATTCAGCTCTCAAAAACAACAAAAATTAGCCAAAAAACAAGTCATTTCAACACTCAACAAATGGGAAAAGGGTACCAATACCACACTTACAACCACTAACTTTGCCTAATCACCCACCCAGCCACCAATCAAGATTGAACAATGGCATTACCCTTGAATACCAGTAGCAAGGGATGAGATATCATGAGATTCAATGTCTAAAACAACTCACACTAGGCAAGACAAAGGAAAACAAACAATCTTTCTTCTCTTTAAGGGTATCATTTACATCACTCTTCAAGGGTTATTGTGTAGACACAAGCATATGATATATATCCTTAATAGAATGATAAGAAAATTCCTAGTATACAATAGGTGCATCTTGTGTGGGGGAGACACCCTTAGGGATTAGAAAGCCCCAAAATATCATAAACAAATCACAAGAAATATGGCACGCTTCATCACAACTTCTTGCAATAACTAATCACAAGTATCCATGAGCCCATAGACCAATTGTGTTACCTCCATAAGTAAGAGTTTTGACCTCACCACAAGCCAATCACATTTCTATCATTGAAATAAACACAAAAGTTGATTATAAAACTAAATAATTGGCACACAAGCCACCAAAATGACTTCTATTGAGTTGAGAATAGAGAACATGAAATTGAGCTCCATAAGACCATCCATTGCAACATCAAATGATAACAATTTCTGGTAGACCAAGAGCCCACAAACCCTCACAAAAGCCCTAGCAAGATGTGACGTGCCTGCCTAAGGCACATTTTTAGCGGTCCATCGAGAGACGAATCTAAGCGATGCTGCCCAGCACTCCCATGGAATTTTACAGGGTTTGTCACCTAGGGTTTCTTGAGTCTGCCTCACAACAGAACGTTCATGGCCGACAAACCCACTGGGATTGACTTGATATTTGAGTCCCTAGTGGTCAAGGTCTCCTGACAACATTCTAGTGTTAGGTGGTCCTGAACATCCTAGTTTATGTAGAGATACTAAGTTAAAGTAGACGCATGCCGTACTTGGTTCAAAGAGAATCGGAAACAAGAGGGATGCGCTGCTCAATCTCTCTTCCAGTAGGGCATAGTCCCATTCTGGTTCCCTAAAACAGCATGAATTGGGGTTCTAACCTAACAATTCCTAAGGATTGAATGTCAGTAAAACCTGGTGAGAAGCCTCCTAGTTCTCTCAGACCACCCTATTGTAGAATGGACCCTATCACGAGGGTTCCGTCCACCCGCTTCCCTCAATAGGCATTCTTTAGTTATTTAATTATGTCCTATCGCATTTATGTGTGACATTTAAATCCATGTTCCTTAATTAATCCTTTTAAGAAATAGGGTTTGTTTGCATAATTTATAGTAGAGAAACAAATATAGAGCAACCAATCATCTTGGCAAACAAGTTCCTTAATTTATCTTCAATTTAATCTTTGCCCCCTCCCCATACAGGAGAATTTACATATCCTTCTGCAGAAGTAATTGGTCCAAATCACATGGCACAACAATTTCCATCCTTTATTTAGAATAGGATCTTCCAATGTTACACAGACTTTGGGGCCACATAGGTCCTCAACTCTATTTTGGACTTGGCAAGGGATGTCTAGAGCTCCACCTGACCGGCAAGCTACCTAGGAGTGAAAACATTATTCCCATGGTTGGCCTTCTCACCACTCGACCTTCAGGTCGTGAATCTAGTGGTGCCCTTTTCGGGTTGATCCACGGTGCGATCTTGGAGGTGATCCACCCGTGCAAAGAACTTTTCCTTAATTAAATAATTTAAGAATCAAGCATAGTCAAGGTAGTCAGCTCTTATATAATTTTCCAAGAAAACATTCCTTTATCCCCATGGCAATTCGTCATCATAGACCCCCGTCATGAATTTACCATCAATCACAAACACTTGGAATAATCATTCAAACAACAATTCAACAAAAACAATGGTATTCTTTCCCAAACATTACAAGAAAATTTGCGATAACCTTTCCATTGCATATTTTCTCTCCCCCTTGGGATCAAAGAGGGATACTATGTAAAATTTTAACTTAACTTTATCTTCCTTTCTCGTAAGGCAAAGAATGCGAGACAAATTTGTAATGATGCAAGACTATCTTTCGATGTTAAATAATTCCCGAATTATTGTGCGAGTTGTAATCAACTCATGGTTTGGTAGCACAAGGTAAACTCCTTAACCGTTATTTTAGGTGAAACCTTCATAGGATAGATACAAGACTTTTAATGAAAGATCATTTCATGTACCACTGATGTATGTTTCATATAATCTTTCCCATGCATCTACTATCTGTGCACGTAACCCTCAAGGTAAACTTATATGCTTTTCATAATATGTATGATTTTTTTGTGTAGCACTAGGATGCCATGATTGTATTTGGGTACAATAATTTGTGCGAACCTCAATGCACCATATGCATAAATCTATGCAAGGTCATTTATGGTTATTGAGAACCTAACACGAAAATAATTATCCTACCATCCCCCTATGAGTTCATTAATTATCAAAAAATAAATTCAAGCTACTTGTTAAAATGAATCCATGCGTATGCCTATGTCTCAATGAATAGCGGAGATGACAATTAGTATCTGGGTATTTAGAGATGAATTATCCATACTCAACATTATATTTGTATTAATAGTAATGCCTTGATCAGTGACTCCATTGTTGGATGCGGAATTACCATTGGTATATGTCACCATTTATTTTGGGGCCATACTTTTAGCTTATGAGTCTCTCTCTCTCTCTCTCTCTCTCTCTCTCTCTCTCTCTCTCTCTCTCTCTCTCTCTCTCTCTCTCTCTCTCTCTCTCTCTCTCTCTCTCTCTCTCTCTCTCTCTCTCTCTCTCTCTCTCTCTCTCTCTCTCTCTCTCTCTCTCTATCTCTCTCGTTAGAGAGATGGCATGCTAGGATGACTCTCTTCTATCATGATTGGGGGAGGTTAGCTTGTAGATACGAGGGAAAGGGTAAGCACGTGTGGCCGCCCTCTAAGGAGGGGAAAAGGGAGAAACCTTTTAGAAGGTGTCTCTCTCTCTCTCTCTCTCTCTCTCTCTCTCTCTCTCTCTCTCTCTCTCTCTCTCTCTCTCTCTCTCTCTCTCTTTGTGTAGTCCCATTTAGCATTGAGGCCCTTCTTTCTTTCCATTGGGGGGGGTTCTATAACGAAGGGGAAGTGGGGAGGAGGTGGTGTTGCCCACCACTTGTCATCGTCCATATGGCGGCAGGGCTTCTTAGTCCCTCCAGGTGACCGCGAGGGCTCGACATGCCCAAGGGGGAGGGTTGGTAGGCCATGTGGCCTCCCCCTTGACATCATCACCTTCTTCTCCTTCATCAATGTCATCTTCCACTCCTACTCCATGTCATCTTGCATGTCTTCCCTAGTGTCATCTCCTTCTTCCTCCACGTCGTCATTGTCTTTCTCCTCTATGTCATCTACTTCTTCTTCTTCCACGTCATCCTTCTTGTCGCCGTCATCTCCTTCTTCCTCCCCCGTCACCTGTTCCACAACCACGAGGGGGGATTTCAATAATTTTTATTTGTTTCTAGAGGGGGGTTCCTATAGAGGGGGGGTTCCTATGCGGGGTGGGGATATTACACAAGACTTTAAAGATACCAAAAAAGAGGTAGCCCCTATAGGGCCCCACTCTAAGCACCTCTTCCACAAAGCCAAATGCCAACAACAAACATAAGTAGCACCACTCTAAACACCTCTTCCACAAAGCCAAATGCCAACAACAAACATGAACTCGCAAAGAAACCCATTTTACACAATGCAAGATTAATACATAAATTCTCAACTTATATGAGTCTCATGGTGCCATGGAAACATTACATCACATGATCTCAGGGGGTTCACTATATATATATCCTCTATATAACATGCGTTCATGGCCTATTTATAAATATCCTAATCTGTGAATTTTTCTTGAATAAAACACGACCCTTTTCTATTTGATTTGTAAGTAATCCCTTTATATGACACCCTTCTATATGTAAAAAATGTATAAAAGTGATGTTTTAAAAACACCTTATTTTGAACTCACATTATATATACATATATTCATTGCTGACCCCCTCGAGCACATGATCATCACGGAAGGCTTACCAAGTTTCTCAATAACTTATCCCTTTATTATTTAATTTTGAGATGCAAAACAACCTCATTTTCTCATACAAAATAGCTCAACAATCTTCTTCTTGAGGTTGCAACATCAAGCTCTTGCTCATCATCTTCATGCTTTGAGAACAAGTTAGCAAAATATTTTTTTAACTTCCCATAAGAGAGGGTGCAAGGTTGTCGATTTTTATTGGTGTGACCTTGTTCAAGGTATGGAATTCAAAGCTCGTCCTCACATGGGTATTTTGAATATTGTACACTTAGAAAGCATTTTCACAAACCCTTTTCCATTTCCACCACAACTCATTCCAAAGGTTTTCTTGATCTGATTTGCACTAGTATGTGTGGATCTTTTTCTCCATCAAAATCTCAAGATCAATATTTCATGACTTTTATTGATGACTTTTCAAGATACACCATTGTTTTTCTCTTGTGACACAAATTCGAAGCCTTATTGTCTTTTAAGCAATATCAAAAAGTTGTCGAACTTCATATTGGTTGTCATATTAAGAAACTTTGTAGTGATAATGGTGGAGAATACATTTCAAAATATTTTGATGATTATTATAATAATCATGGTATTCATCATGAATATATGGTTCCCTACACTCCTCAATAGAATGGTATTATTGAATATAAAAACAAGACTATCCTCAATGCGATATGATGTATACTCATTCATTCTGGCTTATCTTGATATTTTTGTGTTGAGTGTGGAAATGATTGGTTTTTGGGCTGATTTTTTGTTATTTTTGTTGCTGAATGGTTGTTTTTGGTGGTTGATTGTTTGAGTTTGAAGATTTTTTGAAGTGTTTGGAGTGGTTTGAGTATGTTTGAAAGGGTTTATGTTAGTTTTTGATGAAATATGTTGTTCTGAAGAGTTCTGTAATTCTCTCTGTATGGTTCTGTAAGGCCTGATTTTCTTCTGTTTTGTTTTGTTTTGTTTCTATTTTGGTAGTTGAGATGGTTGAATGAATGTTTTGAGAGATGATTGAGAATATGTGAAAAGGTTTATGAGATATTAAATTGGTTTTGTTATGATTTTTATGGGTTTTGTTGATCTTCTGTAAAGTTCTGTAGCTTCTGTGCTTCTATAGCTCTGTTGTTCTGTACTTCTGTTGTTCTGTGGTTCTGTTCTATTTATTTCTGTTGAGTGTTATGATGGATGTATGCATATTTTGGGAAGTTTTTTTGTCTTAGGAAAAGGATGAATGGAAGCTCTATCCAAGCTAATTGAAGTGAAGAAGTAATTACTGAAGATTTACAAAAGATTCACAGAAGGTAACGGAAGGATAGTGACAGAAGACAGATCTCACAAGACACTATTATGTCCCTGGTGCCCCTTCACATCTGACATACCTTTTGGGAGGTGTATCCACGACCTAAGAAGGATTATTGTGAGTGATTATTGTGTGATTTTAGTGAGGATATGATGTACTATTGATGGAGAGAGAGAGAGAGAGAGTCAGAGATAGTCAATTCTATTAAAATAGTGTAACTGTATATGAGAGATTGAGAGAGAGAACTATGAAGACATTGAAGATGAATAATATGTGATGTATTTCCATTCAAAGATGGTGTATTCCCTTGTGTTCTTTGTTCTATTGATGGATTTTGTGAGGATGTTGGAGAATATGGTTTTCTATCAAATCCGTGGGAGATGTCTACTATGATGCTACATGAAGAATTGTTGTTTTCTTTGTTTTGATGATCAAAGGAATGAAATAAAAGCTTGTTGATGTTACAAGATAGATTTTCTTGCAAGAGAATTCCCTTTTCCTTGGTATTCCTCTTGGGGCTCCATGTTTTTGGTGTGTAGCCGGGGAAACTTGCCATCAACAAGCACCAGAAGAGGCTGAAAATGAAGGAAATGGCATTGCCAAGAAGAGGAGAATTCAATGGATGTTTGTAAAGTTCCTTCTTCCACTAAAGAGTTGGAATTTCTCATAATAAAAGCCACTTTCCATAAGAAGTTCATCCCACAATGGCGGAAACACATCACCATCATGATGCATGCTTTATGTGGTGGACTGTTTCCTCTTCCTGCTGAAGCAGCAGAAACTTGCATCTTGGTGGCAAACTGTTTGGGAACAAACTGAAGAGTAGAAACAGAGAGAATGACCATCCATGGAAGATTTGGCATTCATTGAAAAGTTTCCAGACATCATCAAGTGGGAGATTGTGAAGAAGCTTCAGGAGTCTTGGTCTATAGAGGTTCATGAAGACAAGAAGGAAAAAAGTTGGAATTTGTTCGTGGATGCTCAACAGCAAGATACATGGGATGCTTGGTGCACTGACAATCTTTTGTTTGTCTAATTGGCAACCCACTGGAAGTTGGTAGACAGAGTGTTCTTTACAACATACACTGTTGAAAACATCAGAAGCTGGCATTACTATGATGATGGCACCACCACAATGCTTAGACGTATGCATTTTGACACCTTCAGAACCGAATACCTTCCTCTATGCAGTGGAATGAAAGCATAATTCAGAGACATTGAAAAGGAAGAAGTAGAAGAAATGTTGGCAAGAGAGTCCTCCAGAGACTGAAGCCTTCTGTTATCCCTCTGTGGAGCACTAATAACATAGTGGAGCCAACCCCCTGATGAATGAGCAATAAAGAGGCAAGCGTTAGAACGAGTACAGAGGTACGTGAGAAGAGAGAAGACAAAAATCAAAGCTGAGAACTCCACTTCCAAGCCAGATCCGTCCTAGAAATATTGATGACAAGCCAGCGAATGTAGTCCCGTTGCCAATTTTTAAGGGAGAGTACAATGAAGACCCCGATCTTCATGTAGCAGAGTTTATGGTAGCATGTGTGGCTAACAATGCCAGAACCCCTAAGCATTGGTTAGCAATATTCCTTGCCACTTTCAAGGGTATGGCTTTTTAGTGGTATGAGAGATAAGCAGTAGGAACTTTTGGCACATGGGACGACCTGAAGTTGGCCTTTCTCACTAAATTCAGGCGTGAAGGTTTTGAAGAGTGGATGCGAGAGGAATTTATGAATTTAAGTCAGTCCTCTGGAGAAAGAGTAGAAGCTTATGTCTCACGAATGGAATCCATCCTGAAGAGATGGACTAACCATAATCTAGATGATGGCATTCAAAAGGGAGTGTTTCTCATAGGATTACAAGCAGAAGTCTGTAAGTTTCTGGAGCTGCAAAGACCAGCCACACTGCAAGCTGCAACAGAAGATGCAAGATTGTACGATGAAGTGGAAGCTAGATTGGCGATGAATCCAGGAAGAGGAGTCCTACCTCCTCTGATGTCAGGAATGATGTACCCACCAAATGCAATCCTAGGGACTGTCCCCTACCCCTACCAACAGATGCCCCTAGTATCATAGTACAGTGCACCAAATCCACAGTGGCCACAATCAATGCCTCAAATGATGGTTCAACCACAGCAACAATGGTCCCAACCAATTTCCCCAATGCCGAATCAGCAACAACAGTGGAACCCTACCAACTGGAGCCAACATCCAACAGTTCAAACATGAGCTCTAAATCAGAATCAGAACAGAGACCCCTCTGCACCAGCCCAACCAGTTTATGCAGTGATTACAGAGACTCCTCAAAACCCTATTGCCAGTGCCTCAGGAGGAGAAATCTTGAAGGATTATTTATCCAATTCAATTGCAAATATAAAAAAGGAGTTGATAGATGTGATTACAGAGCAGCTATAGACGCTGAAAGTGAATACCGCTAGCATATCCAACGTTGCAGGAGCAGGAAGAGATGTGATGCGGTCAAATACTTGGTGTGGTAAGTGTCATCAAGCAGGCCATTTACTGAATGTACACAAAAGCCAACCATTCCTGGAGCCTTATGTTCCTACTGTTTGCGGAAGAACCATATAGAGGATATTTGCTCGCTGAAGGACATGCATGATAGGAGAAGGAAGGAAGAAGACGCAAGATTCAACTTGCTGGAATCCAAAATGACAACACAGGATATTGGACCAAAGCCTAGGGAGTTTGGTCCTAATTTCAGACCCAGAAGATTTCCATCCCAAAGTTACAGAGGAAGATAGTCTGGCGGTGGTCAGAGATCAAAAGTGGAGTGTTACAGATGCGGAGAAAAGGGACACATTTCACCAAATTGTCCAAATCCCAGAAGGTCAGTGGATTACAAGCCCTTATGCGGTCGATGGAAAGGAGAAGGCCACACTGCAAAAGACTGTCCAAGCCCAACCCCAGTGAAAAACAGTGCTACTGATAGTCCCGGCCAAGGCCCAAGAGCTTACCTCCAATTTAGTGGAATTGGAAGCTGCTGCCATCACACGTGCAAAGAAGAAGGAGCCACCTTTCCAAAAAGAAAATAATCTTCCTGCCATAATAGTGAAGTTCAATCTTCCAACAAAAGAACAGAACAGAACAGAGCCTTACAGTGCCGTACAGAGCATTAGAGTGCCACAGAGAGTCACAGAGACAGTTCCAGAGACACGACCAGAAGTCCGGGAGATAGAAGAGGAGGAAGTGTCACAAGTGGCAAAAGAAGTTTCCATGATGCCCCTGTTGGAAGGAAAAGGGAAAATGAAAATGGGTGTCGCCCCATTCCCTAACCAGTTAGAGAAGCCAGTGGATCCTATTAAGGAATACGATTTGGTCAGAGATCTAGATACCTTTAAACCAAACCTCACATTCTGACAATTGTTGGTGTTGTCTCCCAGTTGCCGAAAAAGGTTCAAAAGTATATTGACAAGAAGATGTGGATTAAGGATTGCTCCCTCAACAGCAACAAAGTCCAACACCAGAGCCTTTAAAAGAAGTGGATGTGGCTAACGCCTTCCTAGATCTTGGTACCCCAGAGACTGGTGTGTGGATAGAAGGCTGCTTTATTGCAAATGCACTGATTGATGGTGGCTCATCAGTGAACATTATGATGGATGTGACAATGAAGGATCTAGGCCTACAAGGTGTGCAACCAACTCAATGGATCATCAGGCTGGCGGATCAGAGCAGAATCAAGCCTTTGGGCATTCTCCCATATGTGAAGACTACAGTTGCTGGAAAAGATTATTGACTAACCTATCTAGTGGTGAAGCCAAACTCTTATGGTACATCCTACCCCCTGTTACTGGGCAGACCATGGCTTTTTAAAGCCAGAGCAAGGACGGATTGGTTCAAAGGAACCTTGACCTTGGGTAGAGGACCCAATAAAGTGGTGCTGAAGTTATATGGTGCTAAAAAAATACATGGATCCACCTCTTTGGAATTATCTTCTGACTCCCCCAATGAGGCTATAGACGGAACATCAACAGACGAAGATGTTGTCAAACAGATCCTTCCCAAGAAAATAGTGGCATAGTTCTTGACAGTAGGTACTGTAAGCCAACTTCCTCAAGATGCAAAGTCCTTATCAATGGGTGAATACTTCCTGCCTGAACCAGGAACGATTTCCAAAATCACTTCTGACAGTGAGATAGAAGCATGGATGTACTGCTCTCCCTGTTAATGGCCATAGTAGAGCCAAAGATAGAGGCAGAAGGTGAATCAGAGGACCTGTTCTTCTCTTACAGAGCACCTACAGAGGCAAAGCCGGAGTCTGAAGAGGATGATGATGAATCTGAAGAAGGAGACTTTGAAAGCGAGACAGAAGAAATCACTCCACCCACAGAAGGTATAGATGAGGAGGGAGTTCCAGAAGCTTCAGAAGCAGAAGACTCCATGCTGTGGGACCGAATAGCAATGGTACCCTTTGGATTGATAAATGGATCTTTCTATAGGCAGAGCCTATATAAGAAGTGGATCAAGCAAAATAAGCTATCTTTTATTAGTGGTTCTTATCGCACCCATCCACACTTTTCAAGAAAGGATGATGATGATGCTCCTTGTCAACAAGTACCAGTATCAAGGCCACAACAGAATTCCGAGAGCCCCTGTTTTGTAACATTCCTGGATACATCCTCTGAAGAGGAGTCCTCAAGCTCTAATGTAATTAACATTCAAACCAAAATCGAGACAGCGCTGATCCCATTTCACCATTTCAAGGTGCAACCTAAGTCCTTACTGCAATAAGACTTTGGATCTAGTGGGACATCAGAAGAGGACACCACCCCCTTGAAGGAGTCGGATCTGTACCTAGAAGCAGTCCGTGGGACCTTCATCCGTGAAGTAGAATGTGAAAGGCAGTTAACCTTTGTGGATGCAAATGGCACTGAACACCACTTGAAGGTGGGTAGTAGCCTACCAGAAGAGGAGTTGTCAACCTTGTACAACTTGTTGGAAGAGAATTTGGACATGTTTGCATAGTCCTACAAAGACCTAAAGGGGATTGATCCCACAATATGTCAGCATCATATTGATTTGCAGCCTAATGCCAAGCTAGTACGACAACGACAGAGGCGAATGAATCCAAATTATTCAACCTTGGTGAAAGCAGAGCTGCTGAAGCTTCTGGAAGCCGAGTTCATCTATCCAGTGGCAAATAGTGAATGGGTTTCACCATCGTGGTTGTACCCAAGAAGAATGGCAAGCTTCGTATATGTGTGGATTTCCACAAGTTGAATTCCAAGACCAAGAAGGATCACTTTCCTATCCCTTTCACAGACCAATTTTTGGACACAGTGGCAGGACATGAGCTTTATTCCCTTCTGGATGGATTGATTGGATACAACCAAGTGCAAATAACAGAAGAAGATCAATCCAAAACAACCTTCACCACAGAATGGGGGACCTACACTTACCGAGTGATGCCGTTTGGACTCTGCAATGCCCCTGCTACCTTCCAGTGAGTCATGATGGCCGCATTCCAAAATCATCTGCACGACTTTATAGAGGTATATTTGGATGACTTCTGTGTCTATAGTTTGATTCGTGAACACTAGGGACATTTGGAACAATGCTTTGACCGATGCCAGGAGTATGGGATCTCCCTCAACCCCGAGAAATGCATCTTTGGGGTTTCTTCTGGAGTTTTGTTGGGCCACATTGTCTCTGTACAAGGGATATCAACAAACCCTGCAAAGATCGAGAAGATCGCAGCTCTGACAGCACCCACCAACCTCAAACAATTGAGGGGATTCCTAGGCAACAAAGGCAACAAAGGCAACCTCCTTGCACAAGCTTCTGAGGAAAGATGCAGAGTTTATTTGGACGGAAGAATGTGACAAAGCCTTCAACACTCTGAAGCAGTGTCTGGTTGAGGCACCCATTCTGCAACCTCCTGATTGGACGAAGGAGTTTCATGTACACACTGATGCATCAGTTGAAGGGCTAGGTGTTGTCCTATGTCAAAAGGGCCCCTCCAAATTAGATCAACTGATATATTATGCAAGCCGAAAGGTCACTGATAGGGAACAGAACTAACAAAGCTTGAGTGCTTGGCAATGGTGTTTGCACTGGAGAAGTTTTTCCACTACCTACCTTCTACCCACTTTAAATTTTATGTGGATCACGAGGCCCTGTCCTTCCTAATAAACAAAGCAAACGTGAAAGGACGAATGATGAGATGGCTCCTTCTATTCTAGGCGTTCGACTTTGAGGTAATTACCAAACCTGGTCCTTCCCATGTTTTGGCTGATCATCTGTTGCGTATCCCGCAGATTGCAGACGAGAAGTAGGATGATCCAGTCCTCCCTGATGCTTCCCTATTCCTTGTAGAAATTGTAACCCCCTGGTATGCAAAAATTTCCAATATGTTGGCAACCCAATAGTACCCTCTTGGCATTTCTAGTCGGGAAAGGAAGAAGCTTATGTTAGAATTATCCCCCTACACCCTGTTAGGCGGTGCACTATACAAGAAAGGCAAAGATAAAGTGTTCAGAAGATGTGTTGCAAGAGATGAGATTGGGATTGTTTTGAAGGCTTGCCATGATGAGCCGTGTGGGGGCCACTTTGCAGGAGAAGCTACAGCCATGAAAGCTCTACTAGCAGGTTACTGGTGGCCGACCCTCCACAAGGATGCATATGATTACTATAAAAGATGTGATGCTTGTCAACGAATGGGGAAACCCACCAAAACAAGTGCCATGCCATTGCAACCTATCCTTCCTTTGAAGCCGTTCGAGAAGTGGGGCATCGACTTCGTCAGCCCAATCGATCCTCCCACCAGAAGGAAACATAACAGATATATCCTGGTATGTACGGACTATGTTAGTAAGTGGTGTGAAGTCAAAGCTCTAAAACCGGACGATGGTAATAGCATGGCCCTGTTCATGTACGAGAATATCATCACCCGTTTTGGTAGTCCCCTAGAGCTGGTAAGTGACAGAGGCACTCATTTCATTAATAAAGTCATGGAAGAGTTGACATAGCTGTATAAGATCCGCCATCGCAAGTCCACTCCTTATTACCCCAGAGCCAACGGCCAAGTCGAGGTCACCAATCACATCCTCTACTCGATCCTGACAAGGATAATTGCCGCACATCATCGTAATTGGGATGATCGACTTACAGAGGCCCTCTAGGCGTACAGAAGCTCCCATAAAGCAGCTACATGACAGACACCCTTCCAGCTGGTGTATGGTACAGAAGTTGTTTTCCCTGTTGAATTGGAATTGCCCTCTTTGCGAGTGGCTATTAAAGAGTGTTTGGGGGACGATGATTCACTGCAATGCCGTCTCCTGCACTTGGAATGTTTGGACGAAACTCACAGGATGGCTTTACAGTGCATGGAAGCCACGAAAGCTCGACGTAAGGCTTACCATGACAGCTTCATCAAGCACAATGAGTTCAAAGAAGGTGATTTGGTCCTAGCTTATGATTCACGATTTGGCAAGTTTCCTGGCAAGCTCCAATAGCGATGGATGGGCCCATATAAGGTACTTGTTGTCAACCCTAATGGCTCTATCCAAGTGCAGGCCGTTGATACCTCTGATGATCCCTTCCTGATCAATGGATATCGCCTGAAGAAGTACTTCCCTCCTTGGGAATCTTGACAATCACAGTCACCTGATTCTTTCCCCCGTTGGCGTGGCACTGTAACTCTTATGCTAGTTCTGATAGGCATTCTTCAGCCACTCCTGATGAGGTGGACGCAACCCTCTGTCCCCTCAGCCCTACCTTCCAGCCCTGATCTCTTATCCTCTATTTTCCACCAACGGCAGTGGCAAGGATGGTTCTAACAAATGATATTTCCACCATTCCCTTGCTTAATTCAAAAAAAAAAAAGAAAAAAAAATATATATCGATCATGGGAGAAAAGGACTTCGGTCCCTGTCATGCCGACCTATTCTTTGAGAAAAGGTGGAGACACCCTTGGGAATAGGGGAAAACAAGAAAAAAGAAAAGAAAAAAAGAAAAAAAAAACAAAAAAACAAGACAAGAAAAAAAAAAAGTTATGGGAGAAAAGGAAGAAATTCCCTGTCATAACAGGCCTCGTTCCAAGAAAAGGTGGTTAACACCCTTGGGCGAGAAGCTGGCTGTGGAAAAGGTAGCAACACCCAGCAGTCCAAAAAGTGGATTCATCAATTGACATCCCCAGGATCCAGTTCCGAAGCTGCCTCCCTTGGTACGCTGTGTCCTGTGCCTTTCTGCAGAGCGTTTGACAGTCCTCTCGTAGATGCCATGTCCTATGTAACACAACGTTCGATCTGATGGCTACCTCCCTGGGTACACCTCTTCAACAACTGACGACGCGATCTTCATCGACAAACAATCGAGTGACGCAAGCTTTCATCCTAACCGGATGGGGAAGTGAGGATGGTTGCCCTCTGTAATTATCAACAGAGAGTGAGACAGAGGGTGGGGCGAGTGACCATTCTTTTCCCTTTAAATCAAATGAGAGGTGAGAAGTGTGAATGAAGTGTTGCACGCACGGGATGGGCCTCTCAATGCACAAAGCATGATTTGTTTCTGTGCACTGCACCATAAGGCTCCCTGGCCTTCCTTCTCGCACCGTATGCCGGCACTGGGCGGGATGCATAGTTGCACCATCAAATGCGCACAAGGCATACAACCTTTGCACAAGTGACCGTGATGATTACATCAATGGGTTTCAGGACATGGCTGCCCTCTGTATCTTTCAACAGAGCATGAGATAGAGGGTGGGCTGAGTGTGACTGGAGTTTCTTCAATCGATTACCGCGAGGTAAGGATTGAGGGATGTTACGACCCTTGGCGCAAGGTATGTTCTCTTTTCCCTATGCATCCATGGGGTGGGTTTCTGCCATCATCACAGGACATGTCACCCTGTTCTATACACTACACTGTAAGGCTCCCTTGCCTTCCTTCTTGCAACTATGGCAGACGGGTTGGACGCACTGATGCACCATCAACTGTGCACCTTGGCGTACTCTTTTGTACCATTCCTTTGTCAATTCCTAAACCGGGTGTGAGATATGGGTTTCAATCATTATTTATCGAGTGATGTTCGTAATGGGGCGAGTGACTGTTTTCTCATCCCATCTGAGTGTTGTAAGCTGAGTGACTCTTCTTCATCAGCGACACCGACTCGACGAGACTCATCCACCAGCTACCTCCCTAGGTGCTGCCGTGTGGTCCCTGCCACGAAGGACGTGTGCTGTGAAGATACCTTGGTACCTCCTGCAGTCGACAACGACAGTGGACGTGTCAACTTTGATTCTCGACAACATGGGCCAAGTTTTTCTAACCCTACACTTTTTGTTGTCAGTGATGTTCATGTTTTAAGTGTGGGGATGTTAGTGGTTGGTCTGTCATGTGGTATTAGGTCCCTGTTGATCAGTCAACCCTACCCATTAAGGTTTTATGTGTGGGGACACATCCCTGCGCGTCTACCTTGCATACCACCCTGCATATACCTCACTTTGCTCATGCATGTATGCCATGACTTTCTGTTACACTCCTGGGGTCCCTTCCCCACCCACCCGTCCACTGTCCCCCCTCCCTTGGGGATGTTCCTCCTTCATTTTCCTTTCTCCTTTATTTTGTTGTGTTTCTAAGTGAACGCACCCTACCTTCCCCCAAATTCCAATCCAAACTTATAGCCCTGTTCATCCCTTTGAACTATCCAATTTTTTTTTTTACCTACCCCTGTTCCGATGCACGGTTCTCAAGTTATTAGTTTTTGAAGCATTTTGCACAAATTAGACGGTTTTCCATGTGAATGCACTTTTCTTGCTTCGAAACAGTGATCTGACATCATAGCCCTAACAACCACTTTCCCCCTGACATTTTTTATTTTTACTCCATGTCATTTCGATGCACGGTTTGTCCATTATTAATTTTTGCGGTTTTTCGGGACCTTTTCGTGCGTCTTTTTGACATTTTTCCATGTGAACCTGCCTTGTTTGCATCGGAATTCAAGTTTGACATGACAACCATGTCCACCACACCTTTCCCTAAATTTTTCCTTTTTTCTTCCCCTTATTTCGACTTTTTTATTTTTAATTATTAATTTTTAAATGTGTTTTTGAGTGTCTTTTTGGTGTTTTTTGCATGTGAACGCCTCCGAAACCTATCGAAACTACGTTTTAACACGATAGGCCTGTGAAACTCTGTCCCCCGCACATTTTACATTTTTAATGCACTTAGTTCCGGTGCACGGATAGTTCCGTATTAATTTTCGAATCCCTTTTCAGGTTTGTTTTTTGAGTTTTTCCATGTGAATGCATCTTGTATCAGTGGAAATGGTGTTTTGACATGATAGGGTTGTTGGGCACGTTCTTCTGCACATTTTTCCTTTTTCCTGCACTTCGTTCCGATGCACAGATCTTTGGATATTAATTTTCGTTTGCATTTTTGGACCCGTTTTTTATGTTTTTTGCATGTGAATGCCCTGTCTTCCACCGGAACCCCCATTGCACTTTTTCGTTGTCTTCCCCCTGCTGTCCTGCACAATTTTTGTTTTTACATCATTTCGTTTCGACGATCGGATTGGGCGATATTAATTTTTCCTTGTTTTGACGTGTCTCGCGCGACTCGTCCTGCGCATGAACGCGCCCATTTTCGATTTTACGTGTCTCCACATACCCCCGTCGCGTACCCCGTGCCGATGTGCCGATGCCATTCCGATCCCGCCACGGTAAATTTTTTTACCCCGCCCCGCGCACCCGTGCGGGACGAGGGCGCGCCTTTCATTTCTTTTTTCTATTTTTTAATTTATTCCTTAATTTCTTTATTAATTAATTTAAAATATTAATTCCCCTCCCCCTCCCGCGGCCGTTACCCCTTCTCTCTCCCCCCCTCTTTCTTTCTATCTTTTTTCTTCTTATTCTTTCTCTCTCCCCGTAACCCCCTTTCTCTCTCTCTCCTCCTGCTTCCCTCCTTCCTCCTCCCTCCCTTCCTCCTCTCCCTCCTCCTTCCCCCACCCTCTTATGTGCAACGTCACGAGGGTGTAGTCCTGGGATGTGTCTATGTTGTCCCGCTTTTGGATTGAATAATACAAGAGTATACCTTGAGCTCATATAGTGTTACCTTTCTGTGCCATGTTGAGTGCGTAACGAGTGCAAGTTTATCACACTTGGTATCAGAGAAACTCTTGCTCGGAGTGAAGGAGTGCTCACGGAATCAGGAGGAAAGATCCAGTGCCCCGAAGAGATCGAAGTCGTAACAACCCACAGCGCGACGCCCCACGTCGCATCGCCCTGGCGCGATGCCCCCCGACGCGTCGCCCCGACGTGACGCCCCCAACCTCGACATCCCACCGTCTGAAGACGTGATGCGGCTTCCCCGCGGCACGACCCACACCACCACAGGCGAAACACGGCTTCCCCGCGTCGACACCACTACCAACCACATGGAGGAAGAAAGGGAGAACATCACCCTCCCAACAGTGGAGGAGAGGAAGAAGAGTAGGGGACAAGAATGGAGAGTGGCCCAAGAGGAGAAGGTGGCCGGACTAGAAAGACAATTAGATGGTATGTTAGGCATGCTAGAATCAATATGGAGGAACATGTAGATGAAAGAGGAAGAGGAAGAGGAAGAAAGGAGGAAAAAACTAGAAGTAGAGCAGGGCTATAGAGAATGGGTGAGTCAACAACAAGAAGAGGAGAGGAGACACCGAATGCAAGAGGAGATGGATAGAACGGGTAGAGAGGAGTCATCTAGGAGGGCGCAAGATAGAAGGAAGGAGAAGGAGAAAGTAGTAGAATTAGGAAGCAAAAAGAAAGACAAGAAGAAGGAGAAGAAGCACCATCGCAAAGAAGAGGAAGATAGCAGTAGTTCAGAAGATGATTATGGAAAATTCAAGATGCCCCAACCCGCCAAGTACAAGGGAGAGAGAGAGATGGGTTGGTTCTGAAGAAATGGATCACAGAGGTGGATAGGTACTTAAAGTATTCAAGAATTACCGAAGACAGGAAGGCGGAACTGGCAGTCATTTACTTGGAGGAGGATGATGCCAGTTGGTACCTGTTAGAACAAGAGTAGGGCCACACAATCTACTCTTGGGAAGAACTCCAGGAAGAACTGAAGGACTACTTTATTCCAAAGCTGGAGAAATTCAAAGTGAGAGATGAATGGAGGAACCTCAAGCAAGCACAGGGAAAGATGAAAGAGTATGTCAGCAAATATAGGCAAATCATGCTGCAGCTACCAAACATGGATACCGACACTAAGCTACATGGATTTTTTTTTGGGATGCAAGAATGGGCTAGAAGAGATGTGGAGAGACAGGAGCCAACAAGCTTAGCACAAGCCATGAGAATGGCCGAACGACTGGTGGACCTGGAAGGCAGAAGAACAGCACAAGGGAATCAAAACAGGTTCAACAACAACTTCAACAACACCTTCAACAACAACAACTCCTGGAACCAGAGGCCCAATGCTCCTAGAGGGGCATTCACAGATACAAGGAGTCAAAACACCACTAACACCACGGCCGTATCCCAAACTGCATTAGTACCAAGAGGAGCAGTAGGGAGATGGGGAAACAATCACTACAGGCCAACCCCTAGCACATCATATGGGCCCGCAACATCAAACACATCATGGTTGAGACCCCCAAGCCCTTCCACCGGCATCAGATGCTTCAAATGCGGGGGTCCACACCACCAAAACAGATGCCCAATAGAAGACACAGCTTCATCGAGCGGATCAAGGGTGAATGCAACTTGTGCATATGGAGGAGAAGAACCACTACCACCGCGTATCCAGGAAATCCCAAATGGGAGTGAAGAGAGCATGGATCACCCAAGGGTAGGGTCAGTTAGTGCCCGACCCCAATGCATGGCAGCCAAGGTAGCGGCAATCCACCATCTATACATCAAAGGTCGAATGGGCGAAGGAAACCAACCTATCATGGTGGACACAGGAGCAACACGCAACTTCATGACACCACAGTGTGCAGCAAAACATGGATTGAAGCTATGAAAAGCCCCAGAAGGATTAACAGTAACATTCGCACAAGGAGAAGCTAAGGAAGTAAAACAAGTCTTTATAGTCCAAGTGGAAGCCGACAAGTGGAAAGCGAAACTCAACTTCTTAGTAATCCCCATGGATGATTTTGAAGTGATATTAGGCCTAGAATTCTATAACAAGTATGTCATTGCAATGTTTGGTAAGGGTGTGAATGAAATGATGCTAGATATGCAAGGAGAAGGCGTAAGAGTACCATGCGAAAGAATGCAGCTACCTGGTAGGACCCCAATCAAGGTGCAAATGAAGGAGAATAAGCTAGGAGTATCATGCCAAACAGTAAACCAACTACAAACCAACCAAAAGGCCAGACCCAAAAAGCACCGGTCCAAGGGACCATTATCAGGCCATGTATCATGACATGCAGTGCAAAGCAAGTCGAGAAGTCAGTCAAACAAGGAGATATGGTCTATCTGTGTATGATCCGACCAATTGAAGAAGAAGAAAATGGCAAGAAACCCAAACAACAGAAGAGGAACACAGAAGTGGCAGAAATACTTGAAGAATTCAAAGATGTAATGCCAGCCGAACTACCCAAGGGTCTACCACCCAGACGAGATGTGGATCACAAGATTGAGCTGATTCCAGGGTCTGCCCCATCGGCCCGAGCTCCCTATCGCATGAACCACACCGAGCTCGTGGAATTGAAGAAGCAACTACATGAACTAGAAGAACAAGGATTCATCCGCCCTAGCAAATCCCCCTTTGGTGCTCGAGTGTTGTTTGTAAAGAAGAAGGATGGGGGACTTAGACTCTATGTAGATTATAGGGCTCTTAACAAAATCACCATAAAAAACAAATACCCTATGCCCCTAGTGGAAGACCTCTTAGATAGACTGCACAGGGCCAAGCACTTCAGTCGGATTGATCTTAGATCAGGATACCACCAAATTCGCATAGCCGAAGAAGATATCCCAAAAACAGCCTTCCGTACCCGATATGGTAGTTTTGAGTGGTTAGTATTAGGGTTTGGCCTAAGCAATGGGCCAGGCACATTTTGTGGCCTCCTGGATGGAATTTTTAGACTAGAGATAGATATCTTTGTCATTATCTACATAGATGACCTCCTAGTCTACAGCAAGACCTTAGAAGAGCACAAGCAACACTTACGCAAAGTTTTTGAGAAATTGTGGCAGCATCAGTTATATGCCAAGCCGGAAAAATGTGAGTTCCCGGTGAAAGAATTGGAATTCTTAGGCTTTATTGTAGGATTAGATGGAATCAAAGTGGACCCTAAGAAAGTGGAAGCTGTCCAAAGATGGCCTGTACTGAAAACTGTAAGAGAAGTGCGGGAGTTCCTAGGCTTCATAGTATTTTGTCGAAGATTCATCAAAGATTACAGCCTTATCACTGCCCCCCTCTCCCACCTCACCAAAGACACACTCAACACGGCACAGAAAGGTAACACGATATGAGCTCAAGGTATACTCTTGTATTATTCAATCCAAAAGTGGGACAACATAGACACATCCCAGGACTACACCCTCGTGACGCCGCACATAAGAGGGTTCACCACTGGGCATAGGGAATCACACGTAGAGTGGAAGCAAGGCAGGGCTTTGAGTCACTACTACTCCCTATATAGGTGCAATCGGTAGCAATGGCATGGTATGGCTACAAAGCCCTTACACTCACCCCCGCTTACTGGATTGCTGACCTCAGCAATCTAAGGGTAGCGTTTGTTATTTGACTCATCCGGGGTCTTAACACAACTTTTCCTAGCAAGCTGGTCAGTGTCTGCCGGTCTAAGGGGACCGCAGGGTCTTAACACAGTCTATACTATCAGACTGGCTAGTGTCTGCCGCACTAAGACGTTGGGGCTTTTTCTTTTTTGATGGAGTTATTTGTGATGATTGCTACCATGCGAGTCCACCCTTGACTTAATTACATTTGAGGAGTGGAGGCACATTTGGGGTCTATGATTGAGAACCGCATTATTTGTTGAAGTGTTCAGGCAGCTCAAGGGTCAGTAGAAGGAGCAGGGGGGTTCTCCTCGAGCCAAAGGGCGAAGGCATCCTTTCTGCATTCACGGGCCTCCGCTTCTGAGATCCAAGTGGCCTCCTTGAGTGGACGCCCGCGCCACTTGGTGAGGTATTCGGGGAAGCCTCTTTGTTCCCGGCGTCCGAGGAATGCCTCTACTTCGAAGGGACCATTGGAATGGAGCATTGGTACGCGCCGTCCCCATTGGTTGTCGGGATAGAACCTGCGCAGAAGATGAGCATGAAAGGCATTATGAACACAAACACTGTCTGGCAGGTCCAGCTTGTAGGTGACTTCGTTGAGCACGTCAGTGATTCGGTAGGGTCCATAGTAACGGTGATTGAACTTGGGGGTGATGTTTTTGGGAAGTGACATATTCTTAGAGCTCACTAGGACCAAGTCTCCTTTGGCGAATAGTACTGCCTTTCTCTTCTTGTTTGCTTGCTCTGTCATTGTTATCTTGCTCTGCTCGAGACTTCGCTTAGTTGTTGCATTGCGATCTCTCCATTTCTTCAAGAATTCTTTTGCATCTTGATCCTCCACTTTGGCCGCTTCGGATGCTAAGGCTAGTGGTGTAATGACTTCTTTTCCTGTGGCTAACTCAAAGGGAGTGTACCCCATAGCCGAGTGGATGGAGCTATTATAGTGGAATTCCAAGACGTCAAGGTACAAGGCCCAATCTTTCTGATCCACTCTAGCATAGCTGCGGAGGTAATCTTCGATGCCTTGGCTGACTCGTTCTGTGTGTCCATCTGTCTCCGAGTGGAAGGATGATGAGAATCTCAGTTAGGTTTCCAGAGTCTTGAAGAGTTCCTTCCACATGTCGCTCATGAATCTTCCATCTCTATCTGATACAATGGCCAGTGGTAAGCCATGCAATTTGAATACATGTGTGAAGAAGAGGCGTGCTACCTCCTTGGCATTCAGTGGTGGTTTGGCCGGGATGAAGTGGGCCTGTTTGGAGAAATAGTCCACCACTACAAAGATGATTGTGTACCCATGGGATTTAGGTAGCTCCACAATGAAGTCCATGCTGATGACATCCCATGGGCAGTTAGGTACTGGTAATGGTTGTAGTAGTCCGGCTGGTCTTGATCTTGGTGCTTTGACCATTTGGCAAGTGGGGCAAGTTTTGATGTAGTCTATCACTTCTTCCTTCATGTTCGACCAAAAGAACTGCTTCCTAAGGGCCTCCAAGGTTTTTCTTTGCCGTTTGTGGCCTCCAATCTTGCCGTCGTGTATCTCATGCAGGATGAGTTTCTTTAATTCCACATTGTTGGGGATATACAATCTCTTGCCTAAAAATAGAATACCCTCTTCTAAGGTGTACATTCCATGTGCTGTCTTCTTTGCTTCCACATCTTTGATTATCTTGTGCATTTCTTGATCTTGTTCTAGGGCCTCTTTGACAAGTTCTATGAAGTTGCTGCTGACCACACTGACAGCTTTCAGGTCAGCTTTCCGGCTCAAGGCATCTGCTATTTTATTAGTAGAGCTGGGTTTGTGCTTAATCTCCAGGTCAAATTCGGCTAGGAAGTCTAGCCAGCGGGCTTGCTTTGCTAATAACTTGGGTTGGGATTGGAAGTATTTGAGGGAGATATTGTCGGTGAAGACTTGTATGCTTGTCTTGGACATAGTGCTTCCATTTTCTAAGGCAGTGGATGACTGCTAACATTTCTTTCTCATGTGTGCTCCACCTTGTTTGAGCATCGGTAAATTTCTTTGACTCATACGCAATGGGGTGACCCTCTTGGACCAGTACACCCCCTATGCCATAGTCAGATGCATTTGTAGAGATTTCAAAGGGTTTGGTGAAGTTCGGCACCCTTAGGACAGGAGTTTGGCTCATGCACTTCTTCATCTGCTCAAAGGCTTCCTGCTGCACGTTCCCCCATGTAAAAGAGTGTTACAGTCACATACCCATTCACATACAAACCTCCCCCTCCTAAGCCCCCATTCACATATCCCTTCCCACACATATATGCAAACCCCCCTTCTACGCCCTTTTTTCCCATCCCCCCCCCCCGAAGCGCAGACCAGAACGAATTAATTTACAAACAACACACACACCCGTACCCTCTTCTAGGCCCCTTGTCACACGCAGGGTGTGCGTGCGTGTGGCTGTTCGCGTGCGTTGTTCGTGCGGGAGTGTGTTTGTTCGCGACTGTTCATGCGCGGGGACGCGCATTCCGCTTTGTCCGTGTGGTGGTGTGCTGCAGCCAGCCGTTCACACGCAGTCCTTATCAGCTGTTCACACGTAGCCGGGTACTGCCCTTTTAATTTAAAATCCCGCAAAACCCTAAAAACACATTTAAAATTTTAAAAATTTCTTAAAAATCAAGTAAAACTAAAAAAATTTATAGAAAAATTCCTTAAAAATTCCCAATATTTCTGTAAATAATTGACATATTTTTCCAACCTAAAATTTAAAAAAAAAGTACAAAAAATCAAAAATTGAAATTCTTTTCAAAACCATGAAAAAAATGGAAAATTTTCCTTAAAAATTCATAAAAATGTCGAAATAATGTCACTTTTTTTTTTTGCAAATTCTACGAATTCTTTTGTACATTTTGCCAATATTTTCTCATTGAAAACGCTTTCCTTAATTGGCAAAAGTATTAATTGGAGACAAAACCCTAATTTTTTTTTATTTTAAAAAAACAAAATTCAATGGAAAAAATCATTTTTAATCCCCCAAATGAGCTAAAAAATAAATTAAATCCGATCACCTTCTTTACACTTGATGCTCATGATTGGTTGTTGAAATTTCATGTCCACATCATTTTTATAAAAAAAACAAAAAACAAAAAACAAACAAACAAACAAACACATCAAAACACACTTTTAAAAAACAAACAAACAAAAAAAAATACAACCAAACCAAACTTTAAAAAAAAAACAAAAAACAAAAAAAACAAAAACAACCCACAAAACTAGACAATCATAATCTTAAATCCAAATCAATCCAAACCCCTAACATCTCCATTTTTTTTCTTTGGTCACACGTCCCATTTGTTTAATTATTTCTTTTTGGTCAATGTGTTAGTTGTTTTTCCGTTTTCCTATACGATAGGACGACTAGTCTTAGTAAGCCTTTTGTCAGTTTTGTGGATTATCGGTGGATTGCGTCTTTTCCTTTTCGAGGCCGTCGTCTCAGACTTTGCAGACAGACCCACACATTGCCAGGTTTTTTCTCTTTTTTCCTCTCTCACGTTCACCATAACACACATTTAAATTGTGATTAAAATCAATTGACCGTTGCACATACACAAAATTAACAGACTGCACTTTATAAAATTGTAACAAAACGAACTCGAACGTTATTTGTAAAAGGAATCCCGCCATTGCACGAGCACCTTTGCACCATAACCCACTTAATTTTTGTAAATTAAAACCCATTCACCAATGCACATGCACACGCGTTACAGACACCTTTAACTTGTAATAAAATGAACCCCTTGAAGTCACGCATGCATGCACACAAGTGCCACAGATCATGTAATTATAACAATAAACTGCATTAGTAGAGACTCAGTCAAGTAAAGTTGTGTCAAGTCTAAGAGGGGCTGGGCTACGTTTCCGACTCACCATGCATTAACGGATTAAACATTAATAATGAACTATGCTTAATTGATTATTGAAATAAGATGAGTCGTTCGTTTCACCCATCCACTTCACCGCACTGTAAGACCCTGAATGTTTACGGGGATTGGGTTTTCTTGGTCAAAGATGTCAATCATATCTGTTCATGTCTATTTTACTAGTCCGAGTCTGTGATTCTGTTTGGAGTCTGTTCAGTGTCTGGGTTATGGTATGTGTGACACTTTTGTTTTATTTTGTGTGTTTGATTACGGGGTTTTGGGTGTCTGTTTGTACTACATATTCACCAAGCTTTCGGGAAGGACCTGAGAAGATTGAAGAACGACCGAACGATCCCGAACAAGAAGAATCAAGCTCAACATCATCACTGACATAGTGTGTTTTCACACTGTCACTAACTGTGTCTCTTGACATACTACATTCTGCTCTTCTACTGATAAAATCTCAGAATTCTGATGTTGATTTGCTGCTGATCTTGCAACCTCAACATGGGAAAAGACTCTCCAAATGCTCGATTCAAAGGAGTCGGGTTTGACACCTGACAACCCCGCATCAAGCTCATCTTGATGAAAAAGGGTCTCTGGGCCATCACAAATGGCAAAGAGAAGAAACCTCAGGATGCGGACCTTGCAACTACTTGGCAAAAGAATGATGACAGAGCCCAGGCCATTATCAAACTGGAGCTAGATGACAGTTATATCCACCATGTGGATAACTGTGAGACCTCACAGGATACATGGAAAAGACTTGACACCCTATTCGGTGCACAATCTAAATCATCAAAGTATGGTCTCCTGATTGAGTTCTTCAGGCTTGAAATGAAGTCCGGCACGTCACTTGCCACACATCTCAATTACATGGAAGGACTCCTAACCCAACTTGCAGGAATCAACATTAAAATGGATGAAGATGTTTGCATCAGTGTTCTACTTAAGAGTTTGCCTCCTGAATATAATAATGTATCTACAACTTTAATCAACATGCCAAATCCTGAACTTGTTGATATCCAGGCATCACTGTTAGAAGAGGAAAAGAAGCTAAAAACTAAGGAAGAACCAAGTACTTGTAGAGATGAGCATGCATTATATGTTGGCAACAGGTACAAAGGCAAGAAGGATCAGCTCTTTTGTGACTTTTGCAAAAGGACCGGACACACCGAGAAGTTCTGCCATGCAAGAAAGAGATCCCAAAAGGCCTATCTAGTCGTAGTCAAAGAAGAAGAAGAAAATGGAGCAAAGGAAGAAGAAGATGAAGATGAAGACCACCAGGATCGGAAGGACAAGATTCATCAATCCTTCTACTCTCATAACTCTGATAGACTGTTTTAAAAGCCTTGTACTTCCTTGCCCTAATGCTTCCTGCCATAAGCTTTGTAAACTCCTTATGTAACTTGGCATTACAGTCCCTGTACACTTTGTGAGGCCCCTGTTACAGCCTCTGGATGTCCATCATATTTTGGTGCCCACACTTAGCCTTTTCTGCAACAGCCTCTGGTGTCTACCATGTTTGTGGTGTGCCCACACTTTGCAGGTGGTTCTCATTACAACCTCTACACACTTTGTGCCTTTTTAGTTGTGATTGAGGAGGGGTGTTGAGAATCAGCAATCACACTCACTAAACAGCCTCTTTGTATGGAGCTTCAGGGTCAAGGACATGCAAGCTAACCTATCCCATATGCACAATGGTGCCTACTGCAGTTTCCTACTTTCCTATAAAGCATTGTACTTGCATCCTTTTCTTAATGCAATGATAGTACTCTTTTCATTTCAGTGAAGTGTCAACGTCATTGTCCACATACACAAGATTGTGTTTATGAGTCCAAGTCTCAACCTTGGAACCTAATTCACTTGTGTAACAAACAGTGTCTTTATCTTCTTCATCATGAGTCCACACTTCTTCTTTCATCCACCATAACTCACTGCCATGCTCTAGATCCCGCATTTCTCACATTTGTTACTCCTTCTTGGCTTCTTATAAAAACCAGTCTCACCTGGTTTATAACCGTACCTTCTGCTTATCTACAGCTAATATCCATGAAGCGTTGTGCTTGCTCCTTTCTGCTTCCTTTGTGCCCAGCGGTAACTAGTTACTTACTGTTGAAGAGATAGTTATGCTCTTGAAGAAGGAAACTTCTACCCCCTTACTCGTCATAAATCGGTTCTGGAGGAACTAACATAACTACTTCCATACTGGAGAAGAGATAGGAGCAATAGAGACCCCTGAACTGTTAATAAGTTGATTGAGAAGCATAACTATCTCTTCAACAGTAAGTAACTAGTTACCGCCCTTCCTTCTTTCCTCTCCTGTCCTAATTTATTTTCAGCCCAAAAGGAATGACAAATTGATCAGCTAGCTGCCTTCATCCTTACATACTATATTATCTGGACCTATGCTTTCACAACTAGTTTCAAATGTCCAGTCCACTCTGGAAACCTCCCTTACCTCTTGTCTTCAAACAATGTATACCAGTGTTTATACTTCCTTGCAAGACAAGGTGGATTCCTTGATTAGTCAGGACTAAGGCACTGGAGGATTTGTCTGCAAAAAGGGCTACACTTTTTGATATTAATGCTCAAATGACTGCTGCCACATCCTTAATGGATTCCCAGAAGGAAACTATCCAAGAGCTAGAATCTAAGGTTGCTAAGTTGGAAGAGGAGAATGCATCCTTGCACCTTGAGAAAAATTCTGCCCTTTAGGAAATGGCCACTTTGGCTAGTAAACTTGGTACTAGTGAAGGTCAGTTGCAACACTCTCAGGCAATTGTAGAGTCCCAACAGAAAGTTATTGAAGAAATTAACCAAAAAGTGGCTGTTCTTTCTATTCCTCCGCCAACTCCTATTGTCCCTTCAATCATATCTTCCAAAGGAGAGCTTGATCAGTTGCACCATAAAGCTAAATTATGTGATGGGTTCTCCGCTAAGTGGAACGCCTTCAGCAGAGGATGAACTGTGTGCAGGAAGATTTTACCCGCTATACTGAATTGGTGTCACCTCCTCCTTCCTTTTGGATCAAATATAATCAGCAGAGGTTTGCCCTGTACATCTCTTTAAGAAATGTGGATTTGGAACCTCCAGAGGATGGGTGGTCAAATTTTTGGTCTGCGGGTCTCTTGAGAGCTGTTTTTGATAGATTTGTGGATGAGTTGGTTTCCCATGAGGCAGCCATGTATGTGCACTCAGTTGAGCTCCTACTAGCAGATAGTTTGAAGTATTATCATGAGCAGACATCTTGGTGTAAGGGACATGCTTGGCATCCACCTTTGGAGGCTGACGCTTTGGAACCTCGTCGTCTTCAAAGTGTTTTTCATAAATCTGATATCCAGCCATTACAATCTCAATTGTTGAGCTTTATTGCTGATCATCCGTTATTTACTGATTCCTTTTTCCAGGACCTTAGTTTCTGTTGTTCTATCTATCCTTTGGATCCTGGTGATCTCCTTTCTTATTCTCTTATGGCGTATCGTTTCCCTTTTTATATTTCTCTTCTTTCCTCAAGTCCTGATACCATTCCGATTTTATCTTTTACCCCTTCTGGATTTCCTCATATCCCTGTTTTTACTACATGTCCTTGTTGATCCTACATCATCACCTACCCCTTCTGACCCTCCACCTTTTGTTCCTCCTATTCCTTCTGTTTTCTTAGTGGATTCCCTTCGTACCTTTTTGTTGAATTCTCCATCTTTGCCATCTTCCTTATCCCTTCATTTGCCTTTCTTTTATGATTTATCTTATCCTCCTTTACAATGTTCTCCTCTTATTCCATTGCCCCCTTCATTTGATTATATCAATCTTCCTCCCCAGTCAGTGCTGGATACTCCAAGATATGACAGTGACATACTCCGTCAAAGACAATGGATGTTACATGATTGTGTGACAGGACCGGTGTTTAATTGGCCTCTCATTCCAGGGTCTTGGGATACATCTGCGGCATGTTCGAACTCTTACCTTCATTTTGCCAAAGTGCATGTTACTTCTGAGGATACCACTGTTCGCCTTGTAGCTCATTTTTGTTGGTATCTTGCTTTCATGCATCAGCAATCAAAGCTGAATACTCGAAAGAGCATCCCTCAGTTGCTCATCAATCCAAATGTAGATGTGACTGTTGCTCAGATGGATGTTCTGTACTACTTTGCACAGGCCTTCCCTACCAGGTTCCTCATCTTACTGGAAAGGATGTGTTACTTACAGTTCCTCAAGAATGTGCCTCAGCATTTTGTTGATGAGAGTAAAGCTTTGGAGCGGTTAAAGCTTAGTATGCAGTTTAAGAAGAAATACCTTCATCCTACTTAGCAATGGAGCTTTTTCCTTATTGTATCATTCCTCCTTTATTAATGGAAAATTTCTTTTTGCTCTCCAATTTTTGGGGATCCATGCCATTCAGACTATATTTGTATATGGGTATTTTTTGTATTGGGTGATGTTTTTTTCAATTATGTGGAGCTGATGAAGATGAAGCTGTGAAGATTGATGCAGTTGGTTATCACATGGTTGCAGTTGCAGATTTGGATGCAGAACTCTTATATCCTTTAATAGTTTGAGTTTATAATATTGGAATGGTTTTTTTTTTTGTGTTATTGGTTTTCCTTTCATATGTGTTTCAGATCCAGGTTATAAAGCTAATATGTTGGGGTTGTGATCAAAGTGGGTGATTTATGCTGAATTGAAGATTGTTTTTAGCAGATCATAGAGCTTTTATTCTTCCATTTTCTTAGGTCGCGAGGATGCTTCCTTATTAAGTGTGGGGATATGTTGAGTGTGGAAATGATTGGTTTTTGGGCTGATTTTTTGTTGTTCTTGTTGTTGAATGGTTGTTTTTGGTGGTTGATTGTTTGAGTTTGAAGATGTTTTGAAGTGTTTGGAGTGGTTTGAGTATGTTTGAAAGGGTTTATGTTGATTTTTGATGAAATATATTGTTCTGAAGAGTTTTGTAATTCTCTCTGTATGGTTCTGTAAGGCCTGATTTTCTTCTGCTTTGTTCTGTTTTGTTTCTATTTTGGTAGTTGAGATGGTTGAATGAATGTTTTGAGAGATGATTGAGAATGTGTGAAAAGGTTTATGAGAGATTGAATTGGTTTTGTTATGATTTTTATGGGTTTTGTTGATCTTCTGTAAAGTTTTGTAGCTTCTGTGCTTCTATAGCTCTGTTGTTCTGTACTTCTGTTATTCTGTGGTTCTGTTCTATTTGTTTCTGTTGAGTGTTATGATGGATGTATGGATGTTTTGGGAAGTGTTTTTGTCTTAGGAAAAGGATGAATGGAATCTCTATCCAAGCTAATTGAAGTGAAGAAGTAATTACTGAAGATTTACAGAAGATTCACAGAAGGTTACAGAAGGATAGTGACAGAAGACAGATCTCACAGGACACTATGATGTCTCTGGTGCCCCTTCACATCTGACATACCTTTTGGGAGGTGTATCCATGACCTAAGAAGGATTATTGTGAGTGATTATTGAGTGATTGTAGTGAGGATATGATGTACTATTGATGGAGAGAGAGAGAGAGAGTCAGAGATAGTCAATTCTATCAAAATAGTGTAACTGTATATGAGAGATTGAGAGAGAGAACTATGAAGACATTGAAGATGAATAATATGTGATGTATTTCCATTCAAAGATGGTATATTCCCTTGTGTTCTTTGTTCTATTGATGGATTTTGTGAGGATGTTGGAGAATATGGTTGATTCTATCAAATCTGTGGGAGATATCTACTATGATGCTGCGTGAAGAATTGTTGTTTTCTTTGTTTTGATGATCAAAGGAATGAAATAAAAGCTTATTGATGTTACAAGATAGATTTTCTTGCAAGAGAATTCCCTTTTCCTTGGTGTTCCTCTTGGGGCTCCATTCTGGGTTGAGGCAATCTTAATAGCATTATTTTTGCAAAATTATCTTTCTACGACTGCTCCTTGTCAAATAATGATTGCTACTTGGATAGGAAAAACTCCTTTTATTTCATATTTTTGAACCTTTAGGTGTATTTCTTATATTCAAGTACCCAAAGAGACTCCTAGAAAACTTGACCATTCTAGTTTGAAAGTTATTTTCATTAGATATTCTTATTTTTCTAAGGGATATAAGTATTATGATCCATCCTCCAAGCAAGTAATCATAAGTCGTAATTCTATTTTCAATGAGCAACTTATGGGCAACACATGGTCGCAAGAGGATGCTAGGAGGACTTGGTCATTGGAGGACATTGATGAAAAAAAGTCATTACTCACTACTTTTCCTTTTCTATATGATGATGAACCTTCTTCACTGGATAATATTGACTCTTCAAATTAGGACTCACATCCTGTACCTATTATTGATGATGATGACCTTGGCATTGATGTTTATATTGATCTCCCAATTGAGAATTTATATGGTACCTATCATGTTTATGATGTTGATATTCTTGAGAATGCTCTCAATATTTGTGAAGAACTTGTCTCCTACAATGATGCCATGTCATCCCCACAAAAGAAAAAATGGCAAGAGGCTATGGAAATTGAGCATTGATCTCTTCTCTCTAAAGGTACATGGGTTCTAACTTAGTTAACACCTGGATGTACTACTATTAAATGCAAGTGGGTTTATAAGACAAAAAAAAAAAGCAAATGGAACATTTGAAAAATTTGAAGCAGGCCTAGTTGCCAAACATTTTTTACAAATCGCAGGAGTTGATAGTCAAGAAACTTTCTCACCTATTGATCCTATTACTAGTATTTAAGTCTTGTTAGTTTTTGTTGTTGAGTTTGGTTCGGAGGCTCATCAAATGGATCTAAAAATTTCTTTTCTTAATGGGAAATTAAAGGAAGAGATACACATGGAGCAACTCAAGGGATTTTCATGGTGAGAGCTATGGCAAGAGAGCAAGAGCAAGAGCAAGAGCTAGAGCAAGATCCAGAGCAAGAGAGAGAGAGAGAGAGAGAGAGAGAGAGAGAGAGAGAGAGAGAGAATGTGGGAACTCCAATAGTCACAATGTGTGACCAACCTTCCCTTCATTCAAAGGTCATTTAAAGAATAAAGAATGTGTGACAGTGATGGGTGCCTGCCACTTGTAGTGTGTAGTGATGGGTACTGTCACTGTAATAATACACAGGCGGCTAGGCAGAGGTGCCTTTAACCCCAATAACCTCCGACTTAAAGGAAAATATGTACTAGTGAGGAGTGAAAAGAAAAATAAAAGACAATACAACATGTACACATGTATAACAGAATGCGGAAAGATGTAATCTCATCCCACGCCCATCAACCTCCTGAGGAAGGAAAAGCGCTCTATAGAAAGGCTTTTCATGAGCAAGCCTGCAAGATTATGATCAGTCGAGATCTTAAGAAGGTCAAGAGACTTGTCCTCAATGACCCCAAGTATGTAGTGATACCTCACCTCAATGTGTTTCGTCTTCGCATGGAAGACCGGATTCTTGGCTAACTAGATAGCACTCATAGAATCAGAATGCATGGTAGGGATAGCATCAATACCAAGGTCATGAACCAAATGACCCAAACAAATGGCCTCCTTGCAAGCCTCAGTGGTTGCAACATACTCAGCTTTTATAGTAGAAAGGGCCATGCATTTTTGCACCCTGGACATCCATGAAACCACACCTCAAGCATAAGTGAACACATAACCAAAAGTGGACTTCCTACTATCTGCATGTCCTACATAATCAAAGTGAATGTACCCCAAGAATCCTATATCCTAGCTGCCATAGCATATGTGCATATCTGCAGTGCCCTTCAGGTACCTCAAGATACCCTTCACGGCATCCCAATGCTTCTTCCCAGGTGTAGCCATATAGTATGCCACAACACCAACTACAAAGGAAATATTTAGATGAGTGGCTATCATGGCAACTGCCCACTATAGATGGATAGGGAATCTTGGCCACCTCGGTCCTCTGCTCATCTACCTTCATACAATCAACATGTGATACCTTCACATAAGAAGGTAATGGACATCCAATAGGCTTCATGTCCTGCATGTAGAAGCACTCAAGGACTTTATGAATGTACTCCCTCTACGACAAGTAGATGAGTCCTTGATGCATGTCGTGTCTAATGCGCATACCAAGTATGTGAGAGGTCTCTCCCATATCCTTTATCTCAAAGCTATTCTTGAGTTGAGCCTTAAGAGCATCTAGCTCATCATTTTCTTTCCCTACTAATAGCATGTCATCCACATAGAGTACTAAAATACAATTATTGATCCATAGCACTATGTTTTAGCCTTGTGACTGCATAAAGGCATCGAACTTATGATACCATTCCCTAGGTGCCTACTTCAATCCATAAAGACTTTTCTTCAGCTTGTATACTAGGTACTCCATGCCAGGCTCTGCAAAGCCCTTAGGCTGCTCCATGTAAATCTCATCATGCAAGTCTCCATGTAAGAAAGCTATCTTGATATCCATCTTGTACAAGTTCAAGTCAAGCTATGCAACCTATGCCAAGACTAAGCGCAGGGTGGTCATCTTAACCACATGAGAGAAGACATCATCAAAGTCAATACCATGCTCTTTCTTAAAACCCTTTGCTACTTGTAATGAAAGAGACCTAACTGTCCTAACTAAGAGGAAGGAGAGAGAGAAGGACTGCAAAAGAAGAGGAAGAGGAGAGAGAAAGGCAAGAAAAAGAGAGAGAAAGAGGGAGAAAGGAAGAAGAGGAAGAAGAAAAAGAAGAAGCCATGGAAGCTTGAGAAGGTGAAAAGAGAGTTTCTTGATAATTTTTGTCATGCCTCAAAATACCCTCTTACACATTATATACAATCAGTGTGACTAGTATCTTCCCATGCCATGTTCCCGTGATCCCCGTTCATTACAAACCATCCCGTCTCATAAAATTTTTGTCCTAAAAAACAAGGGATGTAGTCATGGACTGTAAGGGTGTGCCGTAGGAAATCAGCCATAACTTTGTGTCGAAAACTCCGAATGGGACAGTTGAGGTGTCATTGCCCATGAGATGTACTTTCAACCCAGGTGGGTGGGGCGGGGCTGCAATCAGGTCATGACCAAAACTGTTACAAAATAAAGGGCTGTCCATGAATTACTAGTGTGCTGTCCCAGATGGTATGGCTCGAGAAAAACAACCATAACTTCCACTAGGGAACTCCGATCGGGGCAAGTAAGGTGTTGGCACAGTGTCAAAGAGTTTATTGTTCATAATATAAATCATGGGATTCTTATGAACACAGAAGAACTTTACTAGGATTTATATGAGGAATTTGCATACATAATTCAGTCATTGTTACCCAACAACCAACTTAGTCACATAAGTTCTTTTGTATTTAGCATACAATTTTCAGTTGTACCATGTATATTGATTTAAAAAAATAAGTCTATGGGAACCTACAACTTGGTCAGTTGGAAGAAATTGATAGTCTGCAGGATAAATCACATTGATTCAAGTGGAAAATGTGGTTAGAAATCATGAAAAATGCCAAAAGTCCACTAGGTTCATGTGGGACCTGAAGTAATGAACCAAAGTGATCTGTAAGTGACCTAAGTAGGTCAAAAAGTAAAGTGGAATTGAGCAGGATGTAGCCCGCGATTTTCGGCGCAAAATGCGGGCCTGCATAACCTGGAGCATCTGGAGAAAACTGGGAGCTATGGTGCATGCTTTGGAGCATGCAAACTGAAGATAAACTAGAGCTGAAGATGAAGATACAAACAGGGAAGCTAAGAGCTCCTCTTACCCGTATATTTGGTCTGACGAAAATGCATGGTATGACAATCTATAAAACGGGGGAAATCTGAGAGAAAAGTATTCAGCCTGCTCTTATGTACGTCTTCTCTCATTTTATTTACCTCATTCATGGTCTAATGAAGCCCGATTTGTATCCAAGTACTTGAGTGACTTTGGGGCAAGCAAAGGGGGAGGATTTTGAAGGTGTATGGGTTGTTATGGACTGAAAAAACGAGTCATAAATAGGGCAGCCCACTGTTGTTGTCCATTTTGATGAACAAACAAGTGATTCATGTGATTGAAATAGAAGAAATTGACCTCTTAACATCAGGGCTTTACCCATTAATGATTAGAGGAGCTTATTCATGAGTTTATGTACACGTTTTGAGCTTGATTATGGGCTGGAATTTTCTGTTTTAAAACAGGGCTGAAGTTAAACTTATGCTCCATCAATGCATTTCATGTACTATTGGTCCATGTCTTGAATGTACTTGAGTCTACCATCAAAATACTAGTTTCTTGAAGTTCTAATCTGTCTATGTACATGAGTTAAAAGCCATTTGAACTTGCATTTGGTATATGAATTTGGATTAAAAATCTAAGAATATCCTTTTATGTAATGGCTTATTTTTCCAAATGCATTTGATGTAATCAAGATAGTGACATTCATTCCATTCATGTATGCTAAATATACAGAAAAAGCTTGATATCTTCTTCTTCAACCAAGTCATTTCTAAAACCTGAATCTTGTCAAACTCCATTCTTTTTCCATTCTCCAAACCTTGAATCCCATACTTTTCTTCTGCTCTAAGCCTCGGTGGTAGACCTTCAACCCCTAACACGACGACAGTGGTGAACCCGACGTGAAAGGTCCAATGTGGAAGAGAAAGTACAATGGGAGAATCATCAAGTTCGGGAGGAGATGCCTTGCAACATTTGGTTCGTCTGATGCAAGAAAGCCAACAACAACAATTGCAATTTCAACAGTAGTTGCAATTGCAACAACAACGGAGACAAGAAGAAGAGCGGAATGATGCCGCCGCCATTAAAGCTTTGGAAACAGTTGGGCAAGAGCTCAAGCAATTTAATGGGCAAAATGTATCCTCTTTTATCCGCCTCTATACTGACAAGATGGTCTTCTTTGAAGTTCCTCAACATGCTTGGAGCCGACCGTTTGGCTATGCATGGTCTCCAAGACCGAATTCATGGTCTTTTCCAAAAAGACGCGGGATGGTCCACATTCAAGAAGGCTCTTTGAGAAGAAATTTTTCTTGAAGATTCTGGCCTTATGACAAAGAAAGTTTTCACTGAATGGGTTGAAAGGCCCAATAAAAATCTAACCGCCACTACTCTTCATCGCGAATTTGAAAGCAAATTTTCTCAACTAGATCCTGAGGATCAACAAGGTATGGAAAGCCAGAAGATTGAATTATTTCTAAAGGCTACAGATCCTTTCCTTCAAGAAAAGCTAACTGATCAAGTTGAAGATCCTGACTCTGAGACGGGATTGAAGACTGCTTGGAGTGATGTCACTGAAGCAGTTAATACGATTGCTCGAAGAGAGCAGTTGTGCCTAAGATGGGGATCAACCCCTGTACCAACTGAATCCATGAAGGAGCCTATTCCTGTTTCTTGACCTCCTATCTCTATGGCCAAGCAACCAAGAAATTCTGTTGTTCCATCTCCAAAGAAGGATGTCATGGATAAGCTAATTAAAAGCATGCGGGATCTCCATCTTAATCTAATGGAGATTAATTCCAAAGTGGAAAGGCTTGATGTGAAAGTGGAAGAAAGGGGACGATCAACTGCCCAAAGACCTGTACAAGAAGGCTTCAAAAGATGTTGTATCTAGTGTGATAGCCTACAGTATGATAAGAGGGAGTGCGGTGCATTCCGTGAAGCTGAAGCACAAAAATTAGTCTTTTGGAAGGATGGTAAAATTCATGCAACCAAAACCGGGCTTCCTCTTGAGCCAAATTTCGGCAATGGTGGGGCATGAAGAAAAGATTGGAGGATTTGGCAACAAGAACAAAAACTAATGCAAAATCTAAAGTGTGGATGCAGGCCTTAGATCGCATGGAGCAAGGCAAGGCAACCAAAGATGATTTAACTACTGCCAGTCAATGCATCCGAGGAAGTACCGGATGGACCGAGCCAGTCGATTCATTTTCATCTTTTGCTCGGTTAGCTGAAATTAATAATCATGAAGCCATGATAGAAGAAAAAAGAAGAAGAGATGAAGATGTTGTTGGTCCTTCTTCTTCAGGACCAACTAAACACGTGACAAGAAGTAAACCAGATCAGCAGAAGGCTGCTGAAAATCCATCACCACCAGAGCTTGATATGGGAGATGCCCCTCAAGCAAAGAAGATAGAAGGAAAAAGAAAAATTAAACATCCTAGTTACAAGTTGCAGTCTGACATAGAGACCGCAACGGATCTTAAGCGGATCCTAGAAGAAAGGATTCTTGGAAGTAGAATTGAATTTACATTAGGTGAAATTCTCAGAATTGCAAAACGAGGATTTCATGATGTAATAATTGATGTAATTAAACAAAAAAGACAATATGTTGGCGAGGAAACTGAAGAATTTGTGCATGCTTTTTTGCAAGCACTTCATGTGTATTTGCAGGATGAAGAGAAGCTGAAAACTCAAGGGATTCGATTGGAGGCAATCAAAGAATTGATTGCAGCCATAGAAGCCAAAGATTAAGACATCTATGAAGTTAAAATTGAAGAAGCTATTATGGTGGGGACTTCTCAATCTAAAGTGCAGCCCATGCTTAAGAAAGAATCTCATCTTCACAACATGCAAGAAGAAAGTGATGCTCACTTTATTCCTAGTAGTCACTACTCCCGTACCCATTGGGCAAGGGCGACCACTGAAACCATTGTTAAGATTGGAGAAAAAGAGACTCCATGCATTGCCCTTATAGACCATGGCTCAGAGATTAATGTCATGTCAAGAAGTCTCTACGAGAATGGTGGATGGCCCATTGATGTGGAACCAGGATGGTGCATGAAAGCATCCAATAACTCCTCTGGTGATCTTTATGCAACATGCCCTTATGTACAAGTTACTATTGGTAATGTAAAAGATGAATTTCATTTCTTTATTCAAGATTCCAGCAGCTATCCTATCATTCTTGGACAACTTTTCATTTCTGAGTCTCGTTTAGAGACAAAGACCCTTGATGATGGTTCATCATATGCTCGGATAAGAAGTAAGGATAATGATAAAGCTGTCCAATTCTTGATTGTATTTGTAAATCATCACCCGAATAGAGATCGATTGAGAGATCATCCTGTTCCTCCTAATGCCCGAGAATTTAAGGGTTTTCGGGTAGCACTGCTATAAGTGGAGGCTATGGCAGTGCATCATGTTATAAAAAATTACCTTCACATGTAAAGGGGGCAAGGCCAAAAGCTGACTTGCAGGTTTTTATGGACAATAGTGTGGGATGTTATAAACAGTTTTCAACCATGAATAGGGCTGAAAGAAAGCATCTATGTCATGTGGAACAAGAACTGAAGAAAATTGATGTTTTTCCTATAGATGAAAAAATTTCAAGGCTATTTTATGGGTTGAATTATAATGATGCAATGGCTAAAATATATGCAGCTGTTCATGCAGAAAATCAAGCTAAAAATCAGTCCATACAAGTATGCACATTGGATATGTATGACATAATTCAAGAATCTGCAGATCATGAAGCTTTTGGACATCCGAACAAGGAAGAGGTAAGAGTAGAAACAAAGTATAAGACAGTTGATAAAAAGGTCAAGCCAGTGGCTACTCCTCTAACACCCAAAAGTGATGGACTAGCAAAAAGGATATCCAAACAGCCAAGCCTTTGTGATCCCAAAGATTGGTCACCAATTTACAGCAGACAGTTTACAAGAGCTGAAATTTGGTGAAGAATCTTTTCTCTTGCCCAGCTGAAAAGCAAATCTTCATGCAGATGATAAAGAATCATGGTAAATCTTTTTCATTTCAGCCACATGAAATTGGCTGTGTGGATCCAAGCGTTGTGGCACCAATGGTGATTTTTACGGTCCCACACGTTCCTTGGAATCTTAAACCAATTCCGGTACCAAGGGCTCATTTTCCTAAGTTATTGGAGCTTCTAAATGAAAAGATAAGAATGCGAATATTGGAGCCATCTTCAGCTCCATATTCCAACGATGGTTTACCTTGCCCAAGAAGAATGGATCTTTGCGATTCATTTAAGATTGTTGAGTGTTGAAATGACTTGTTTTTTGGATGATTTTTGTTGTTTTTGAGAGCTGAATGGTTGATTTTATGGGATGATTGATTGATTTGGAAGTGGTTTGAGAGTGTTTTAGATGATATTGATTGTGTTTTGGAAGTTCGTGATGTTTGTTGATGGTTCTGTGATGTTCTGATAGGTTCTGAATGGTTCTGTATACCTTCTGTTTTGTTCTGTTTTGGTTTGTTTTGTTCTGATTGTCTTCTGTAAGGAGGGATGAAGTATTGATTGATGAAGAATGAGATATTGAGAAAGTTTATTGAATGGTTTGTGAGAGTTTGAAATGGTTTGAGAGTGAGTTATGAGGTTTTGATAACCTTCTGTAACCTTCTGTAGGTCTTCTGTAGAGCTTCTGCTTCTGTTCTGTCTCTGTTCTGTTCTGTACTGTAGCTGTTCTGGTACTGTTCTGTAGACTGCTCTGTATGCTTCTGTAAGTGTTCTGTGGAATGTATGTGTGACTTTGGGAAAGTTTTCTAGCCTTGGAAAGAGGTGAATATAAGTGCAAAAGAGCTGAAAGAAGTAGCTGCTGAAGACTCAAGTGAAGACTAGAGTGAAGTGACAGTAGTGAGCTGTGAAGAGACACTGTAGTGGCTCTGGTGACCCTTCATATCAGACATACCTCTTGGGAGGGGTATCCACGACCTAAGAGTGATTATTGAGAGTGATTTTTGAGAGATTGTAGTGAGGATATGATGTATTATTGATGGAGTGAGATAGAGAGAGAGTCAGAGATAGCCAATTCTACTCAAACAGAGTGATTGTATATGAGAGATTGAGAGAGAAGACTATGAAGATATTGAAGATGAATACTATGTGATGTATTTCCATTCAAAGATGGTGTATTTCTTTGCTTTCTTTGTTCCATTGATGGATTTTGTGAAGATGTTGAAGAATATGGTTGATTCTATTAAAATTCGTGGGAGATCTACATGATGCTGCATGAAGATTTGTTGTGCCTAGTGTTCTTTTCTTCATTGTGACAATATGAAACATGATAAACAAGCTTGTTGATGTTACAAGATAGATTTTCTTGCAAGAGAATTCCCTTTTCCTTGGTGTTCCTCTCGGGGCTCCATGTTTTTGGTGCGCAACCGGGGAATCTTGCCATCAACAAGCACCAAAAGAGGCTGAAAATGAAGGAAATGGCATTGCCAAGAAGAGAAGAATTCAATGGATGTTTGTAAAGTTCCTTCTTCCACTGAAGAGTTGGAATTTCTCATAATCAAAGCCACTTTCCACAAGAAGTTCATCCCACAATGGTGGAAACACATCACCATCATGATGCGTGCTCTATGTGGTGGACAGTTTCCTCTTCCTGTTGAAGCAGCAGAAACTTGCATCTTGGTGGCAAACTGTTTGGGAACAAACTGAAGAGCAGAAACAGAGAGAATAAACATCCATGGAAGATTTGGCATTCATTGAGAAGTTTCCAGATAACATCAAGTGGGAGATTGTGAAGAAGCTTCAGGAGTCTTGGTCTGTAGAGGTTCACAAAGATAAGAAGGAAAAGAGTTGGAATTTGTTCGTGGATGCTCAACAGCAAGATACATGGGATGCTTGGTGTACTGATAATCTTCTGTTTGCTCAATTAGCAACCCACTGGAAGTTGGTAGACAGAGTGTTTTTCACAACATACACTATTGAAACCATCAGAAGCTGGCATTACTATGATGATGGTACCACCACAATGCTCAGACGTATGCATTTTGACACCTTCAGAACCGAATACCTTCCTCTGTGTAGTGGCATGAAAGCAGAATTCAGGGACGTTGAAAAGAAAGAAGTAGAAGAAATGTTGGCAAGAGAGTCCTACAAAGACTGAGGCCTTCTGTTAACCCTCTGTGGAGCACTAACAACATAGTGGAGCCAACCCCCTGATGAATGACGCAATAAAAAGGCAAGCGTTAGAACGAGTCCAGAGGTACGTGAGAAGAGAGAAAGCAAAAATCAAGGCTGAGAACGAGCTCGCAGCAGAAGCCGCCTTTGACGCCCTTGCGGAACTCTTTACAGAAGTCCCAATGGCACATCAAGCCCTTCCTCCTCCTGCTGGAGGTCCACTTCCAAGCCAGATCCGTCCTGGAAATATTGATGACAGGCCAGCGAATGTAGTCCCATTTCCAGTTTTTAAGGGAGAGTACAATGAAGACCCCGATCTTCATGTAGCAGAGTTCATGGTAGCGTGTGTGGCTAACAATGCCAGAACCCCTGAGCATTGGTTAGCAATATTCCCCGCCACTTTCAAGGGCACGGCGTTTCAGTGGTATGAGAGACAAGCAGCAGGAACTTTTGGCACATGGGACGACCTGAAGTTGGCCTTCCTCGCTAAATTCAGGCGTGAAGGTTTTGAAGAGCGGATGCGAGAGGAATTTATGAACCTAAGTCAATCCTCTGGAGAAAGAGTAGAAGCTTATGTCTCAAGAATGGAATCCATCCTGAAGAGATGGACTAACCATAATCTAGATGATGGCATTCAGAAGGGGGTGTTTCTCAGAGGATTACAACCAGAAGTCCATAAGTTTGTGGAGCTGCAAAGACCAGCCACACTGCAAGCTGCAACAGAAGGTGCAAGACTGTACGATGAAGTGGAAGCTAGATTGGCGATGAATATAGGAAGAGGAGTTCTACCTCCTCTGATGCCAGGAATGATGTATCCACCAAATGCAGTCCCAGGGACTGTTCCCTATCCCTACCAACAGATACCCCCGATATCACAGTACAGTGCACCAAATTCACAGTGGCCACAATCCATGCCTCAAATGATGGCTCAACCACAACAACAATGGTCCCAACCAATTTCCTCAATGCCAAATCAGCAGCAACAGTGGAACCCTACCAACTGGAGTCAACAGCCAACAGTTCAAACAGAAGCTCTGAATCAGAACCAGAACAGAGATCCCTCTATACCGGCTCAACCCGTTTATGCAGTGATTACAGAGACTCCTCAAAACCCTCCTGCCAGTACGTCCGGAGGAGAAAGCTTGAAGGATTATTTATCCAACTCAGTTGCAAACATCAAAAAGGAGTTGATGGATGTGATTACAGAACAACTACAGACGCTGAAAGTGAATACCGCTAGCATATCCAACGTTGCAGGAGCAGGAAGAGATGTGATGCGGTCAAACACTTGGTGTGGTAAGTGTCATCAAGCAGGCCATTTAGCCACTAAATGTACACGAAAACCCACCATTCCTGGGGCCTTCTGTTCCTACTGTTTGCGGAAGAACCATACAGAGGACATTTGCTCTCTGAAGGAGATGCATGATAGGAGAAGGAAGGAAGAAGACGCAAGATTCAACTTGCTGGAATCCAAAATGACAACACAAGATATTGGACCCAAGCCTAGAGAGTTTGGTCCTAATTTCGGACCCAGAAGATTTCCCTCTCAAAGTTACAGAGGAAGACAGTCTGGCGGTGGTCAGAGATCAGAAGTGGAATGTTACAGATGCGGAGAAAAGGGACACATATCACCAAATTGTCCAAATCCTCGAAGGACAGTGGATTACAAGCCCTTATGCAGTGGATGCAAAGGAGAAGGCCACACTGCAAAAGATTGTCCAAGCCCAACCCCAGTGAAAAACAGTGCTACTGATAGTCCAGCTAAGGCCCAAGAGCCTACCTCCAATTTAGTGGAATTGGAAGTTGCTGCCATCACGCGCGCAAAGCAGAAGGAACCGCCTACCCAGAAAGAAAATAACCCTCCTGCCAGAACAGTGAAGTTCAATCTTCCACCAGAAGAACAGAACAGAACAGAGCCTAACAGTGCTGTACAGAGCACTACAGTGCCACAGAGAGTTACAGAGACAGTTACAGAGACAGGACCAGAGGTCCAGGATACAGAAGAGGAGGAAGTGCCACAAGTGGCAGAAGAAGTTCCTGTAATTCCTCTGTTGGAAGAAAGAGGGAAAATGAAAATGGGTGTTGCCCCATTCCCTAATCGGTTAGAGAAGCCAGTGGATCCTATTAAGGAATACAATTTGGTCAGAGATCTAGATACCTTTAGACCAAACCTCACATTTCGACAATTATTGATGTTGTCCCCCAATTGCCGGAAAAGGTTCAAAAGTATATTGACAAGAAGACGTGGCTTAAGGATTGCTCCCTCAACAGCAACAAAGTCCAACAAGGCTTCAGAACCTGTAAAAGAAGTGGATGTGGCTAATGCTTTCCTAGATCCGGGTACCCCAGAGACTGGCATGTGGATAGAAGGCTGCTTCATTGCAAATGCACTGATTGATGGTGGTTCATCGGTAAACATTATGACGGATGTTACAATGAAGGATCTAGGCCTACAAGGTGTGCAACCAACCCAATGGCTCATCAGACTGGCGGATCAGAGTAGAATCAAGCCTTTGGGCATTCTTCCATATGTGAAGACTACAGTGACTGGAAAAGATTATTGGCTAACCTATTTGGTGGTGAAGCCAAACTCTTATGGCACATCCTATCCTCTGTTACTAGGCAGACCATGGCATTTTGAAGCCCGAGCAAGGACGGATTGGTTCAAAGGAACCTTGACCTTGGGTAGAGGACCCAACAAAGTGGTGCTGAAACTGTATGGTTCTCAAAAAGGACATGGATCCACCTCCTTGGAATTATCTTCTGACTCCCCTAATGAGGCTATAGATGGAACATCAGCAGACGAAGATGCTGTCAAACAGATCCTTCCCAAGAAAACAGTGGCACATTCCTTAACAGTGGATACTGTAAGCCGACTTCCAAAAGATGCAAAGCCATTATCAATGGGTGAATACTTCCTGCCTGAACCGGGAATGACTTCTGAAATCACTTCTGATAGTGAGATAGAAGCATGGATGTATTGCTCTCCCTGTTACATGGCCATAGTAGAAACAGAGACAGAGGTAGAAGAGGAAACAGAGAATTTGTTCTTCTGTTACAGAGCTCCTACAGAAGCAGAAACAGAAGCAGAAGCAGAAGCAGAAACAGAAGCAGAAGTAGAATTAGAGACAGAAGCAGAAGCAGAAGCAGAAGCAGAGACAGAGACAGAAGAGGATGAATATGATATGGACGAAGAAGGTGATGAAAGTGAGCCGGAAGAATCTATCCCACTTGAAGAGGATACATTAGAGGGAGAAGTTCCAGAAGCATCAGAAGCCAATGAGCTCATGCTATGGGACAGAATGGTGATGATACCATTTGGTCTGGCAAATGGATCTTCTCATATGCAAAACCTTTATAAGAAATGGATTAAGAAGAATAAGCCGTCTTTCAAGAGTGGCTCCTGCCGTCCTAACCCATCCTTGCCGAAGAAAGATGATGATGATGCACCGTGCCAACAAGCACCAGTCCCACAAACCCAACAGGCGTCAGAGGGTCCCTGTTATGTGACGTTCTTGGATGTATCATCAGAAGAGGAGTCTTCAAGCCACGAGGTAATTAATTTTGACACCAAACCCGAAATAGCTTTAATCCCATTCCAACATCTTAAGGAGCAACCTAAGTCTCCACCAAAAGAAGAAGTTGGTTCTAGTGGGACATCCGAAGAGGATACCACTCCCTTGAAGGAGTCGGATCTGTATCCAGAAGCGGTCCGCGGGACCTTCATCCGTGAAGTAGAAGGTGAAAGGCAGTTAACCTTTGTGGATTCAGAAGGCACTGAACGCCACTTGAAGGTGGGTAGCAGTCTCCCAGAAGAGGAGTTGTCAACCTTGTACAACTTGTTGAAAGAAAATTTGGACATGTTTGCATGGTCCTACAAAGACCTAAAGGGGATTGATCCCACAATATGTCAACATCATATTGACTTGGAGCCTGATGCCAAGCCAGTACGGCAACGACAGAGGCGAATGAACCCGAATTATTCCACATTGGTAAAAGCGGAGCTGCTGAAGCTTCTGGAAGCCGAGTTCATCTATCCAGTGGCAAATAGTGAATGGGTTTCACCCATCGTGGTTGTACCCAAGAAGAATGGAAAATTGCGAATATGTGTGGATTTCCGGAAGCTTAATTCCAAGACGAAGAATGATCATTTTCCTATCCCTTTCACAGATCAACTGTTGGACACAGTGGCAGGACATGAGCTTTATTCTCTTCTGGATGGATTCAGTGGATACAATCAAGTCCAAATCGCAGAAGAAGACCAATCCAAAACAACCTTCACCACAGAATGGGGGACCTATGCTTACCGAGTGATGCCCTTTGGGCTCTGCAATGCCCCTGCTACTTTCCAACGAGTCATGATGGCTGCATTTCAGAATCATCTGCATGACTTTATCGAGGTATATTTGGATGACTTCTGTGTCTATAGTTTGATCAGTGAACATTGGGGACATTTGGAACAATGCTTTGATCGATGCCGGGAGTATGGGATTTCCCTCAACCCCGACAAATGCATCTTTGGGGTCTCTTCTGGAGTTCTATTGGGCCACATTGTCTCTGCACAAGGGATATCAACAGACCCTGCAAAGATTGAAAAGATTGCAGCTCTGACAGCACCCACCAACCTCAAACAGTTGAGGGGATTCTTAGGTCATGTGGGTTACTACAGAAGGTTCATAGCTCATTTTGCGACAAAGGCAACCTCCTTGCACAAGCTCCTGAGGAAAGATGCATAGTTTACTTGGATAGAAGAATGTGATAAAGCCTTCCACATTCTGAAGCAGTGTCTAGTAGAGGCACCCATTCTGCAACCTCCTGATTGGACGAAAGAGTTCCATGTACACACTGATGCATCAATTGAAGGTTTAGGTGCTGTCCTGTGCCAAAAGGGATCCTCGAAGTTGGATCAACCAATCTATTACGCAAGCTGAAAAGTCACTGATAGGGAACGGAACTATACAGTGACAGAGCTGGAGTGCTTGGCAATGGTGTTTGCCCTAGAGAAGTTTCGCCATTACCTCCTATCCACCCACTTTAAATTTTATGTGGATCATGAGGCCCTGTCCTTCTTGATGAACAAAGCAGATATGAAAGGACGAATGATGAGATGGCTCCTTCTATTCCAAGAGTTCGACTTTGAGGTGATTACTAAGCCTGGTCGTTCCCATGTTCTGGCTGATCATCTGTCGCGTATCCCACAAACTGCAGACGAGGAGCAGGATGAACCAGATCTCCCTGATGCTTCCCTATTCTTGGTGGAAACTGTAACTCCCTGGTATGCAGACATTGCCAATCTGCTGGCAACCCAACAGTACCCTCCTGGTATTTCTAGTTGGGAAAGGAAGAAGCTCATGCTAGAATCATCCCCCTACACCCTGCTAGGCGGTGCACTATACAAGAAAGGCAAAGATGAAGTGCTCAGAAGATGTGTTGCAGGAGATGAGATTGGGATTTTTCTGAAGGCTTGCCATGACGAGCCATGTGGAGGTCACTTTGCAGGAGAAGCTACAGCCAGGAAGGCTCTGCTAGCAGGTTATTGGTGGCCTACCATCCACAAAGATTCCTATGATTACTGTAAAAGATGTGATGCTTGTCAAAGAATGGGGAAACCCACCAAGACAAGTGCCATGCCACTGCAACCTATCCTTCCTTTGAAGCCGTTTGAGAAGTGGGGCATTGACTTCGTAGGTCCAATCAATCCTCCTACCAGAAGGAAACATAACAGATACATCCTCGTATGTACGGATTATGTTACAAAGTGGTGTGAAGCTAAAGCCCTAAAGCGGGACGATGGTAACAGCGTGGCCCTGTTCATGTACGAGAATATCATCACCCGTTTTGGTAGTCCCTTAGAGCTGGTAAGTGATAGAGGCACTCATTTCCTCAACAAAGTCATGGAAGAGTTGACATAGTTGTATAAGATCCGCCATCGCAAGTCCACTCCTTATTACCCCAGAGCCAATGGCCAAGTCGAAGTCACCAATCGCATCCTCTGCTCAATTCTGACAAGAACAATTGCCGCACATCGTCGTGATTGGGATGATCGACTTACAGAGGCCCTCTGGGCGTATAGAACCTCCCATAAAGCAGCAACGGGACAGACACCTTTCCAGTTGGTGTATGGAAGAGAAGTTGTTTTTCCTGTTGAATTGGAACTACCCTCTTTGAGAGTGGCTATCAAAGAGCATTTGGGGGATGATGATTCACTGCAACGGCGTCTCCTGCACTTGGAATGTTTGGACGAAATTCGTAGGATGGCTCTACAGTGCATGGAAGCCACGCAAGCTCGACGCAAGGCTTACCATGATAGTTTCATCAAGTATAAGGAGTTCAAAGAAGGTGATTTGGTCCTAGCCTATGATTCACGCTTTGGCAAGTTTCCTGGCAAGCTTCAGCAGCGGTGGATGGGCCCCTATAAGGTACTTGCAGTCAACCCTAAAGGCTCTGTCCAAGTACAGACCGTTGATGCCTCTGATGATCCCTTTCTGATTAATGGATATCGCCTGAAGAAGTACTTCCCTCCTTGGGGATCTTGACAATTATGGTCACTTGATCTTTTCCCTCATTGGCGCGGCACTGTACTTCTTATGATGATACTTCTGTTAGTCGTTCTTCGATCACTCCTGATGAAGTGGACGCAACCCTCTATCTCCTCAAACCCCCCTTCTAGCCTTGATCTCTTATCCTCTATTTTCCACCAGCGACAGTGGCGAGGTGGGTTCTGACACATGGTCTTTCCACCATTCCCTTGTTCAATTTGAAGAAAAGAGCAAAAGAGAAAAAAAAAAGACAAAAAAAAAACATATCGGTCATGGGAGAAAAGGACTAAGGTCCCTGTTATGCCGACCTATTCTTCGAGAAAAGGTGGAAACACCCCGGGAATAGGGAAAAAAGAAAAGAAGAAAAAAAAACAAGAAAAAAAAAACAAAACAAATCTGTTATGAGAGAAAAGGAAGCAATTCCCTGTCATAGCGGGCCTCATTCCAAGAAAAGGTGGTAAACACCCTTGGGCGAGAAGCTGGCTGTGGAAAAGGTGGTAACACCCAGCAGTCCAGAAAGTGGATTCATTAATTGATATTCCCAGGATCCAATTCCGAAGCTGCCTCCCTTGGTACGCTGTGTCCTGGGTCTCTTTGCAAAGTGACTACCTATCCTCTAGTAGACGACATGATCCTGTCCAATACAATATTCGATGTGATGGCTACCTCCCCGGGGTACGCCTCTTCAACAACTGATGACGCGATCTTCATCGACAAACGATCGAGTGATGTGAGTTTTCATCCTAACTGGATGGGGAAGTGAGTATGGTTGCCCTTTGTATCTATCAACAGAGCGTGAGACAGAGGGTGGGGCGAGTGACCAATCTTTTCCCTTCAAATCAAATGAGAGGTGAGAAGTGTGAATGAAGTGTTGCACGCACGGGATGGGCCTCTCAAAGCACAAAGCACAAATTGTTTCTGTGCACTGCACCATAAGGCTCCCTGGCCTTCCTTCTCGCACCGTATGCCGGCACAGGGCGGGATGCACAGTTGCACCATCAAATGCACACAAGGCATACAATCTTTGCACAAGTGACTGTGAGGATTACATCAATGGGTTTCAGGAAAAGGCTGCCCTCCTGTAACTATCAACAGAGCGTGAGACAGAGGGTGGGCTGAGTGTGACTGGAGTTTCTTCAATCAATTACCGAGAGGTGAGATTGAGGGACGTTACGACACTTGGAGTTAGGTACGTTTCCGTTTCCCTATGCACCCACGGGATGGGTCTTTACCATCATCACAAGACACATCACCCTGTTCTGTACACTGCACTGTAAGGCTCCCTTGCCTTCCTCCTTGCACTTATGCCAGACGGGTTGGACGCACTACTGCACCATCAACTGTGCACCCTGGCATACTCTTTCTGCACCAATTCCCCTTTGACGATTCCTCAACCGGGTATGCGATATGGGTTTTAATCATTATTCCTCGCGTGATATTAGTCATGGGGCGAGTGACTGTTCTTTCATTTCGTTTGAGTGATTGTGAGTTGAGTGTAGTATCCCTCAGCATTGACGAATTTCCTGCGATTCCTTCCATCAGCTACCTCCCTGGGTGCTGCCGCGTGGTCCCTGCCATGACGGACGTGTGCCAAGAAGCTGCCTTGGTTCCTCCAGCACCGACAACCACCGTGGACGTGTTGTTGACATTCAACCTTGATTCTTGACGAAACGGGCCAAGTTTTTCTAACCCTACAACTTCTGTTTCTTAGTGATGTTCATGTTTTAAGTGTGGGGAAGTTAGTGGATGGTCTGTGGCGTGGTCCTAGGTCCCTGTTGTTCGGTTAACCCTATCCGTTAAGGTCTTAAGTGTGGGGACGCGTCCCTGTGCGTCTACTGTGCATACCTTTCTGCATCTGCCTCCACCTGTTCCTACATGTATGCCATGACTTGCTTTTACCCTAATGGGATCCCTTCCCAACCACCCGGTTATGTTCCACCCACCCTTGGGGCTGTTCCCTTGCAGTTTTTCCTCATTCCCTGATTATGAGGTTTTTCCATGTGAATGTACCCGACATTCACCAAAATCCAAATCCAACCTTATAGCCCTGTTCCCCCCATTGAACTGATCATTTTTCCTTTTTACCTACCCCTGTTCCGGTGCACGGTTTTTGAGTTATTAATTTTTGAAGCATTTTACGCAATTTAGCCAGTTTTCCATGTGAATGCACTTTGCTTGCTTCGGAACCGTGATCTGACATCATAGCCCTGACCAAAACTTTTCCCCTGACATTTTTCCTTTTTATTCCGCATCATTCTGATACACGGTTTGTCCGTTATTAATTTTCCAGGTTTTTAAGACTTTTTCGTGCGTATTTTTGACATTTTTCCATGTGAACCTGCCCTGTTTGCATCGGAATTCCAATTTGATTTGACAGCCGTGTCCCTTGTGCCTTCCCTGACCTTTTTCCTTTTTCCTCTACCCTTTTTCGACTTCCGGATTTTTACTTATTAAAATTTAAATGAGTTTTCAAGAGTATTTTTGGAGTTTTTCACATGTGAACCCCTCCTACTTCCGCCGGAACTGCGTTTTAACGTGATAACCCTGTGCCACCCCTTCCTGTGGACATTTTTCCTTCTTACTGCATGTCATTTCGGTGAACGGTTCGTCCAATATTAATTTCTGTTCCCATTTTCGGGTTTGTTTTTTGGGTTTTTCCCATGTGAACACGTCTTATCTCCGTCGGAATTATGTTTTGATGTGATAGGATTGTCGGGCACATCTTTCTGCACAGTTTTCCTTTTTTCTGCACCTCATTCCGATGCACGGATCTTTCGATATTAATTTTTAAAATTGCATTTTTGGTTCGTTTTTTGTGTTTTTTGCATGTGACCGCCTTTACCCCTCCCGGAATCTCTGTCATATATTTTTCTTGTTTTCCCCCTGTTGTCCTGCCCACTTTTTGTTTTTACGCTATTTCATTTTGATGTCCGGATTGGGAGTTATTAATTTTTCTTTATTTTTACGTTTTTTCTCGCGCCCGTTTTGCGCGTGAACGCGCCCTTTTTCGATTTTACGCGTCTCCACGTGCCCCGGTCGTGTCGCGTAACCCGTACCGTCTTCCCCGTGTCATTTCAATCCCGTCACGGCAAATTTTTTTACCCCGCCCCGCGCACGAGCGCGGGACGGGGGTACGCGCCCTTGCCCCCCACCCCTTCCCCCCCAACTGCCCACCCCATGGCCCCCCCATGGGCCCCCCACCCCTTCCCCCCCAACTGTCCACCCCTTCCCCCCAACCGCCCTTCTCTCTCTCTTTCTCTCTCCCTTTCTTTCTCTCTCTCCTCCTGCGTGCCCTGCCCTCCTTCCTGCGCCCGACCTCCTACGCGCCCTCTCCTTCTCCCCTCCTCCTCCCGCCAACAGCACCCTCCCTCCTCGTCCTCCTCCTCCCCCAACGCCTTCCTGCCTTTTGCCTACCCCCGCCCGCTGCCTTCCTCCTACCCCCCCGCCCTCCTGCTTCTTCACCTCCCTCCTGCCCCCCCGCCATTCCGCCTCCTCGCCTTCCTCCTACCCCCCCGCCCTCCTGCTTCTTCACCTCCCTCCTGCCCCCCCGCCATTCCGCCTCCTCGCCTTCCTCCTACCCCCCCGCCCTCCTGCTTCTTCACCTCCCTCCTGCCTCCCCGCCATTCCGCTTCCCCCCGCCATTCCGCTCCTCCCCGTCTTCCCCTCCCGCCCTTCTGTCTCCCTCCTCTACGCCTCTGCCCGCCCCCTGTTGGAGCCGCCGCCGCGCCCGTGGAGTCGCCGCCGCGCCGTGGAGCAGCCGCCGCCGCCGCGCCGTGGAGCAGTCGCCGCCGACCCCAGCACCTCCTCCTCCTCCCCCTCTCTAACCCTAGGTTAGTCAAACTAACCCTAGGTTACTTAAACTAACCCTAATTAAGTTAATCTAACCCTAATTAACTTACACTAACCCTAAAGTAGTTAGTCTAACCCCCTAACCCCCTAGTCACCCTAACCTAACCCACCCCCTAACCAACTAACCTTAGGTTAGTTCCCACTAACCCTAGTTAGGTTCAATTAACCCCCTAGGTTAACCTAACCCCTTAGTAACCTTACACCTAACCTATCCTCAACTAACTCTAGTTAGTTCCCTAAACTAACCCTAGTTAGTTCCCTAAACTAACCCTAGTTAGTTCCCTAACCTAACCCTAGTTAGTTTACTAACCCTCCCCTAGTTAGTTGACTAGCCTAACCATAGTCACCTTAATTACCTAACCTTAATTAACCTAGTTGACTAACCCCTACCTAGTTAACCTAACTTAGTTGACTAACCTAGCCTAGTTGACTAACCTAAGCAACCTTGACTAACTTGACTTGACTTGGGCAGACTAACATGAATTCCCCTCACTAACCAGACTTAACTGACCTATGTCTAACTGACTTATCTGATTAATGTGATTTAGGTGACTTTATTAATCACTACATTACTTTTTCCATTTAAAAAAATTCAGAAAAATTTCTAAAAATTCCTTTTGCATTTTGCCAATTTTTGGGAATTTGTCCGCTGGCAATTGCCTACCCTATAATTTCTGAGAATTCAATATTTCCTAATTTCACCTCCAAATTGCCCATAAATGTAGAAAATTCATTTAAAAATTCTACAAAATTCTAAAAAAATTCTAAAAAATTCCCCTCACCTCCCTTCATCATTTTCCCTTTATTCAAACATAAATAATCACAACTTAACACCAAAAAAAATAACAAATACAAAAAAATCTAAAATAAAAATAAAAATAAAAAACAAAAAATAAAAATCAACAACCAACACAAATCAAATCCACACATCCGCTAAGGTGTTGTCATTGTTGTTTCATCAGTGATCTTTACTTTTCCTTTACTGGATTCACTTCTTTTGGTGGACTCTTCCGTGCGCATTTCTGCATTACATACACACCCCTTCCAGGTATTTATTTTCTGTGCTTTATTTATTTTCATTTCCCCTTAATCACAAATTAATTGTTAAAACGAACCCTTTAATTCACCCACAGTTTCCACGCGCATTCGTGCTAAACACACATACTTTTTAATTAAAATAAACCAGCCGTTCACTTAGCACGCGCTACGTGCGCTAAAGAGACACTTTAAAATTTTAATTAAAATGAACCAGCCGTCACATGAGCACGCCCTGGCAAAAAAGCGCTCCACATCACCTTAATTTGTAATCAATGAATTGCATTTAGAGACCCAGTCGGGTATCGAAGTCCGGGAATCGCATAACTGCACCGCTTCACCTAATAATTGGTAATTTAATTTATAATAAGGAACCACCGTTTTCTTGCTAAGGTTTATCACCTAATAAAAATTCACCTATTTTCAATAATTAATTAAAATAAACCCTTCATTAAATTAATCCCCCCTCACTGCACTTAATTCCCATTTTTAATGAACCGTTTCGTGGGATGGGTATGCGCTGTTCTTAGAGTTATTTTCCATGGTCCAGTCTTGGTTTATCATAGATATAGTTTTGATATGTGTCGGATGTGGTCTTATTTTGGTTTTTTGTCTTAGTTACGGTTATAGGTTTGGTATGCAGTTTTCTTCTTTTATTGCCTGATACGGGGTTCTGGGTGTTTGTCTGATGCATCGCATAAAGCTTTCGGTCGCATTTGTCTCAAGGTCATGTCGAATTTTTTCTAGGATGTGGTTTGCTTGGGGTTAGTTGGTCGTGTCACGTTTTATTGGTAATTCTTTTATCTTTGGTTTTTGTTTGTTGCCTTGCAGGCATTCTCCTTGATTGTCTGTGTTTGTGGTGTGTGTGTAACCATCTGAATGGCGCCTTCTCATGCTCCTCCCCCTATCCAGTACGTCCCATTAATTAGTAGGGATTACTCTTCCCTACTTACTTTTGAGCCCCTCACGAAGGCGGGACTTGCTGCTTTTGTGGCCACTCCTTTTCCATTGCTTCCAGAGGATCCGTCCTTATGTGATGAGTTCCTGGCCTCTTACAGCAAGTAGACAGGCGTAGTCCAAGGAATGTCTATGACTTTGACATCTTGCGGCTTAGGGAAGGCTCTGTCTTTACCCTCCAAAGGAGAACCTTTTGTGACCACTCGTCAGCTCTTCTCTAATGAAGAGATTCTCAAGCTGTTGCAGAAGCAGACAAGGGAAGTCCTTGATGTTAAGAAGGTGATAAACTCTTCAGGAGTTTCTTTTTCTATGATCACTGATCCTGTATGGAAGACGATGTGTCAGTTCCTTCAGGACAGGTTTATGCCTGCCAAAACGCCATCCCACTATTTGTCCAAAGAGCTTTTCACAGCTTCCAGGATGGTGCTGAAAGGAGTTGCTATTGATTGGAGCACTTACCTCCTTACTAAAATGGATCAGCATTTTGTTAAAGTCACCAGGGGTAATGTTACCAATGTTACCTATGGATCATATTTGTCTGCCTTCTTGACCTATTCAGGTTTAGAGAAGACTGTGCCTCCACCTCCTCCATTAGATCCAATACCTCCTCCTCCACCTTCAGAAGAGTCAGCACCCATTGACATTGAGGATGATGATTCTCCGCATCCCCTGGTCATACAGTGCAAACGCTTGAAACGGGTAGCGGATAAAGCCCCTGCTGTACTTCCCTCCGTACCTATCCCTGCTACTTCTAGCAGTGAACTCCCTGGGTATCTCACTTGCAATAACCTATTCAGAGCACATCGAGAAGGATCCTTGGAGATCTCAGTTCCTTCCCTGAACAGTCTCGTTTCAGGAGATGCCATTCCTTTCCTCTGCAAGGATATTCAAAGTTCCATTGAGTTGTCAGTGACGGCCTATGTTCAACAGCTGTACGCATCTTTTTATGAAGAGCTCATGCAGTCCAAAGACTAGTTGCATAAGGAAACATTTGAGTTAGCTTTTGCTAAGGATACCCTAGCAGATTTATTTAAGCAAATGGAACAGCAAACCCAACTGGTTGCCATCCAAAGCGATGAGATTTCTTCATTGAAGACCCAGTTATTCGAGGCTCAATCACAGGTTACTAGCCTTTCAGAGGAGAAGGAGAGGATGTCCAGCGAAGCGAAGGAATTCCAAGCTATCTTAGATGACAAGCTTTCAACTTTACAGATGGCTAATAACACAGTGGCCAACCAAGCCTCCCAAATCCAGCAGTTGCAAGATCAGCTTGCAAAGTCCCGCTCTGTTCCTCCAAGCCCTCCTGTTCCATTGATTCCTTCTCTTTCACAGCAGGACTTGGCTGCCCTACAGAGACAGGCTACTTTGTGCCCTCTATTCCAAGATAAAGTGGAAAGATTGCAGTCCAGAATGGACTTATTATGGTCTACCTTTGAGCAGTTTCAGGAATATGTCTTACCTGACCATTCTTTCTTTGTCCACTACCACTTACAGAAGTTGGTTTTCTATATGAAGCTTTCCACGATGGATTTACCTTTTCCAGAGGATGGCTGGAGTGGGGCTTGGTTTGCTGAGTTGTTGACAGAGGTAGTCCGAATGGTCTTTGAAGATTCTGTCACGCCAGATACCATGTTGATGTCATACATGTATCTCCGAGGAGATTTGTTAATTCCAGATGAGGTAGATATGGCATGGTATGTGGGGGATGTGGTCTTACAGGCTATTTTATATGTCAATCATTTGGAGTTGCGCATAGCTGATATGTTCCAGAGTTATTCCTCCAAAGTGGCTGATTGTCATGATAATTCGTGGCATCCCATGATTGATTCGGTGGTCCTCAATCAAAGACAAAACACAGCTCCTACCTTTGCCCAGAGTACTAATCAACTGAGGATGGATCTCTTAACCTATCTTTCCAAACATAATCCATTTGATTCTACCTTCTTTGATGCCTATCATAGACGATCTCTCTTGGGACCTTCTGTTCCTACCCTCCTTTGTTACCAACAAATGGCTCACCGCTATGCTATATATTTTTCCCTTTGTCAATCTAATTCCACAATTATTTTACCACTTCTTTTCCAACCTTCATCTTTCCCTCAAATTCCTATTTTCACTTATTGTTCCTTTATTGAGGATAGGGTATTTTCCCCTTCTCCACCCTGTTCTTCACCCCTCATTAATGTACCCTCCACATTTCCTATTTATCAGTTAACACCGTTCCTTAGTGATTCCTTACAAATTTCTGCCACTCCTTGTTTAACCTTTTCTTCCTTTTATGATTTTTCCTATCCTTCCCTACATCCACTTTCCCTTATTCCATTACCCTCTCCTAGCACTTCCATATCTCAACCACCTCAGTTGGTTAGTGACTGTGACGGTTTTGATACTCAGATTTCTAGAAGAAGGGGATGGAGTTCGGATGATTGCCTTACAGGACCGCAGATTAATTGGCCAGTAATTCCAGGAGAATGGACAGCTTCCAGTCAAGCTTATCAAAACTATGTTCATTTTGCCCAACAATATTCACAGTTTGCAGATCCCTCAGTGAGATTAACTGCTCACTTTGCTTGGTACCTGGCGTATATGCATAGGCACTCTCATACTGATTCAAAGCCTATTCCAAAGTTGTGCATGAATGTCAATGTTAGCATTGATTCCCAGCAGCTGGAGATACTGTATTTTCATGCCCTCTGTTTGCCTAGCAGATACTTGGTCCTGTTGGAAAGGATGTGCTGTCTCCAATTTTTCCAAAATCCTCCTAAAAACTTTGTAGATGAATCCTTATCTATGGATTGTTTCCGACAACATCAATCTTTTAAGAGGGATCATCTTCATTGATACCTTTCCAATGTATGGTGGAAGCTTTTAATGAACACCTCTCTTTTTGAAGAAGTCATTCAGATGGTTGTGTTGTGTATTAGTGTTTGTGTTGTGAGTTCCTTTATGTTAAACGAACGTGGTGGTTTCCTATTGGATTTCGTGTACGAGCTATGTTTTGGAGATTTGTAGAGATGGGTTCGTGGATGGAGAGTTGAAGCTGATGCTGAAGAAGAAGAAGCAAACTCTTATATCCTTTACAAATTTGTGGTGATTTTTAGTTTGATAAGAGGTATTAATGTATAAAGAGTTTTCCTTTCTTTATATTTTTATATCGAAACAGGTTATAAGTTGGGGTCGTGGTGGATGGATTCTTTGTGAAAAGATATTGAAGATCAAAGTTGAGCTTTTCCCTGAACTTGTATTCCCTTTTTCCTGGGTCGCGAGGACGCTTCTTTATTAAGTGTGGGGATATGTTGAGTGTTGAAATGACTTGTTTTTTGGATGATTTTTGTTGTTTTTGAGAGCTGAATGGTTGATTTTATGGTATGATTGATTGATTTGGAAGTGGTTTGAGAGTGTTTTAGATGATATTGATTGTGTTGTGGAAGTTCGTGATGTTTGTTGATGGTTCTGTGATGTTCTGATAGGTTCTGAATGGTTCTGTATACCTTCTGTTTTGTTCTGTTTTGGTCTGCTTTGTTCTGATTGTCTTCTGTAAGGAGGGATGAAGTATTGATTGATGAAGAATGAGATATTGAGAAAGTTTATTGAATGGTTTGTGAGAGTTTGAAATGGTTTGAGAGTGAGTTATGAGGTTTTGATAACCTTCTGTAACCTTCTGTAGGTCTTCTGTAGAGCTTCTGCTTCTGTTCTGTCTCTGTTCTGTTCTGTACTGTAGCTGTTCTGGTACTGTTCTGTAGATTGCTCTGTATGCTTCTGTAAGTGTTCTGTGGAATGTATGTGTGACTTTGGGAAAGTTTTCTAGCCTTGGAAAGAGGTGAAAATAAGTGCAAAAGAGCTGAAAGAAGTAGCTGCTGAAGACTCAAGTGAAGACTAGAGTGAAGTGACAGTAGTGAGCTGTGAAGAGACACTGTAGTGGCTCTGGTGACCCTTCATATCAGACATACCTCTTGGGAGGGGTATCCACGACCTAAGAGTGATTATTGAGAGTGATTTTTGAGAGATTGTAGTGAGGATATGATGTATTATTGATGGAGTGAGATAGAGAGAGAGTCAGAGATAGCCAATTCTACTCAAACAGAGTGATTGTATATGAGAGATTGAGAGAGAAGACTATGAAGATATTGAAGATGAATACTATGTGATGTATTTCCATTCAAAGATGGTGTATTTCTTTGCTTTCTTTGTTCCATTGATGGATTTTGTGAAGATGTTGAAGAATATGGTTGATTCTATTAAAATCCGTGGGAGATCTACATGATGCTGCATGAAGATTTGTTGTGCCTGGTGTTCTTTTCTTCATTGTGACAATATGAAACATGATAAACAAGCTTGTTGATGTTACAAGATAGATTTTCTTGCAAGAGAATTCCCTTTTCCTTGGTGTTCCTCTCGGGGCTCCAAAGATTTACAGCATGTCAATAAAGTCACTATTAGAAATTTTGGTTCGGAGCCAATTGTTGATGAATTTGCTGAAGTTTTGCAGGTAAAGCAATTTATTCCATGGGAGATTTATATTCATGCTATGACCAATTTCAGCTTGCTTTGGAAAGCCGAGACATTACCACAATGAAGACGCTTCTTGGCTTAGTCTGCATGTGTACTCTACCTCAAGGGGCTACGAATTCAGTAGCTCACATGATGAATGCCATGCATAAAGTGTTGAGAGATTATATTCCTCAATTAACCCTTCCTTTCCTTGATGATGTACCAATCAAAGGATGTGAAGTTCATGAGAATGAAGAACTCAACGAACTTGGATGCCGCAAGTTTGTTTCTGATCATATTAATGATTGTGCTCAAATCTTGTCTAAATTAGAAGAAGTCTATCTTACTCTTTCAGGTGCTTAATCTGTTTTTGGAGTCGAAGAAGTTCTTGTGGTAGGGCATATGTGTAGTCCATATGGCCGAAAGCCTTCTCCATCCAAGATTGATGCTATCAGCAAAATGCAGGAAATATGCACAAATGTTTCGAAGGTGAGAAGATCTCTTGGTGCATATGTCTTCTACCTTATTTGGATCCCACATTTTGCTCATGTTGCTAAAAATCTTTATCAACTGCTAAGGAAAGGCCAAAAGTTTATATGGGAAAAAGAACATACTCAAGCTATTCGAAAACTAAAGAAATTTTTTATTTTAGCCCCCACCTTAAAGAGGGCTAATTACTCTAATGGACAGCCTATTATACTCACAGTAGACACAAGTCCTATTGGAATAGGATGGGCAGTCGATCAAGACGACCTTGAAGGCAACAGATATGCAATTCGCTTTGGAGCGAAGGTTCTTAATGAACGACAAAGAAGGTATGCTCAAATTAAAAGAGAACTTTGGGAGTAGTAACTGCATTGAAATGTGACGGGGATTACTTCATGGGCACACATGTAATAGTTGAAACAGATTGCCTTCCACTCTTGGACATGATGCCAATTGTTCCACTCCCGACATAGCTATGGTAAGGTGAATAGCCTATATTAAATCCTTAAATCCTGATTTGAAACATATTGCAGGAAGAGATAATCCAGTTGTTTGCTGACATGCTTTTGCGTGCCAGTTATAAGGATGAAGAAGAAATGATGGATGAGGAAGAATCAGAGTCTATATTTGCTAAAAATGATGCTGTAAATGCACGTTCAAATCTGAAAACAACAAGTACAGCTGTACCTAATGATGGTTTAGCTGTCAAAAATGCAGGTACAACAATAATTATAGCAAGTACAATAGGTTCAGCTGCTGAAACAAATTTTACGTCAGCAAAGAAAGAATAAGCAACCAAAGAAGGACAGTGGGCAGCTGATAGACAGCATGCTCAATGTTTTGTTATGGTTTATTCACACTTTAAAGAAGAATATTATGAAGATGATTGGCTACAAAATTGGCCAATTTTTTAGTACTATGAAAAGAAGGAAGATTGGACTAATGAAGAGTTTAAGAGAATCAAGAGAAAAGCTTATGGCTTTTTTCTTAAAGATGGCTACCTTTGGAGGCATGCGAAAAAGAAATGAAGGGCACGTATTCGAGTCTTAGGAGAAAACAAAATACTCAAAGACAGGTCATGTAAGAATTTCATGAAAGCCTATTGGCTGGTCATAGAGGCATATGGGGCACTTTTGCCAAAATAAAAGAGAAATTTTGGTAGCAAAACATGTATAAAGACATTGAGCATTTTGTTAAATCTTGTCATGTTTGTCAAATGTACTCTATGGTTAAGCATAGAGATGGGCTTCAGCCTACCTTTCCTTTATCCATTCGCTATAGATGGGTTTTTGATTTAGTAACCATGCCTATAGGAATTTGGAACATGAGATATCTAGTACTTGGTAGGGAAGATCTCATAAATCAAGTGGAAGGAAAAACCTTGACAACAAAGTCTACTCAAGTTGTTTGTAGATTTTTACTTGAAGAAGTATTTTGCAGGTATGGTTGTGTTGCCAAAGTAACTGCTGATAGAGGCGAATTGGATGCTGATGAGGTTCGCCATTTCTTTGCTCAATTGGGAATCAAGCTATCTCTTACATCAGCCTACAACCCTGAAGGCAATGGTAAGAGCGAAAGAGGTCATTAACCAATTCTTAAAGCTTTAGCAAAATCTTGCAAAGGAAAGATGAGGGAATGGCCTAGAATGCTACCATTTGCATTATGAGCTAATAGAACTACCCATAGTGCAGTAACAGGTTATATGCTAGCTGAACTAATATATGGACAGCCACGTATTATGCCTATTGAAGAGTCCATTGTCACATGGAGTATCTTACCTTGGCACGAAGGCATGAATAGAGAAGAATTGCTCACTTTGCGCATAAGGCAACTTGAAAGAAGGCCAGAAGATGTCAAGACAGCCATTGAAAGGCTTAAAATAGCAAGATTAAAAAATAAGAAGAGGTTTCACAAGCATCAACTCTGTCCAAGAGCTATTCAAGAGAATGATTGGGTACTTGTCTATGATAGCAGCTTGGACAATCAATATAGTGCTCATAGAAAGTTAGCCAAGCGATGGTTTGGACCATATGTAGTAAAAGTAGTACATAATAATGCTACTTGCTCTTTGGCTGAAATGGATGGAACCATGGTAAAAATACCAATAGTCAGGAAACGTATCAAGCTCTTCAAACGAAGAGAATCTTCAACTTATGAACTTGATGACTTGGATATGAGCCATCTACTTGAAGACAAGCAGGAAGAAAAAGACTTAGAAAATGAAGATGAAGATATATCAGAAGAAGACCCTCCTTAAACCTGTAATCTTGTGAAATGGCACATGTCGGAGGATGTGTAGGTTAGGAGGGGGTGAATGTCAAAGAGTTTATTGTTCATAATATAAAGCATGGGATTTTTATGAACACAGAAGAACTTTACTAGGATTTATATGAGGAATTTGCATACATAATTCAGTCATTGTTACCCAAAAACCAACTTAGTTACATAAGTTCTTTTGTATTTAGCATACAATTTTCAGTTGTACCATGTATATTGATAAAAGAACCTACAACTTGTTCAGCTGGAAGAAATAGACAGTCTGCAGGATAAATCAAATTGATTCAAGTGGTAAATATGGTTAGAAATTATGAAAAATGCCAAAAGTCCACTAGGTTCATGGGGGACATGAAATAATGAACCAAAGTGACCTAAGTAGGTCAAAAAGTAAAGTGGAACTGAGCAGGATGTAGCCCGCAATTTTCAGCACAAAATGCGGGCCTGCACAACCTGGACCATCTGGAGAAAACTGGGAGCTATGGTGCATGCTTTGGAGCATGCAATTTGAAGATAAACTAGAGTTGAACATGAAGATACAAACAAGGTGAGAGCTCCTCTTACCCGACTATTTGTTCTGACAAAAATGCATCGTATGACAGTCTATAGAAGCGGGGAAATTTGAGAGAAAAGTATTCAGCCTGCTCTTATGTATGTCTTCTCTCATTTTATTTACCTCATTCATGGTCCAATGAAGCCCGACTTGTACCCAAGTACTTGAGTGACTTTGGGGCAAGAAAAGGGGGAGGATTTTGAAGGTGTATGGCCTGTTATTGGCTAAAAAAACTAGTCATAAACATGGCAGCCCACTATTCTTGTCCATTTTGATGAACAAACAAGTGATTCATGTGATTGAAATAGAATAAATTGACCTCTTAACATCAGGGATTTACCCATTAATGATTAGAGGAGCTTATTCATGAGTTTATGTACAATTTTTGAGCTTGATTATGGGCTGGATTTTCTCTTTTTAAAACATGGATGAAGTTAAAATTATGATCCATCAATGCATTTCATGTACTATTGGTCCATATCTTGAATGTACTTGAGTCTACCATCAAATAACTAGTTTCTTGGAGTTGTAATCCATCTATGTACATGAGTTAAAAGCCATTTGAACTTGCATTTGGATTAAAAATTTGAGAATATCCTTTTATGGAATGGTTTATTTTTCCAAATGCATTTGATGTAATCAAGATAGTGACATTCTTTCCATTCATATATGCTAAATACACAGAAAAATCTTGATATCTTCTTCTTCAACCAAGTCATTTCTAAAACCCGAATCTTGTCAAACTCCATTCTTTTTCCATTCTCCAAACCTTGAATCCCATACTCTTCTTCTTCTCTAAGACTCGATGGTAGAACTTCGACCCTTAACACGACGACAAAGAGCCCTCGAGGTGTACTTTTAGCCCATGTATGGAGGATGGGGCTGAAAATGGACTAGGACCAAAACTGGTACAAAATAGGTGGCTGTCTAGATGCAGACTGCAGCCCAAAACATATGTCATGGTTAAGTTCCAGCCAATACGGTCTCCTTGAGGTGTGGAAATTCATCCAAAATAGATGCTGGGTGCCAAGAGGCTTCCTCTATTGGTAGGCCTTGCCATTTGATTAGTTATTCATGTATGGAACGGTTGCGGAGTTTCTTTTCACGTTGCCCAATGACCCCTTCAGGAATGTACTGAATAAGGCCCTCCTCATCTATGGGTGGTAGCTCCTCTACATGATCTTTGGGAGTGCCAATGAAAGGTTTCAATTGGCTCACATGGAAGACATCATGGATCTTAGTAGTGGGAGGGAGTTGGAGATGGTAAGCCAAGTCCCTGACCTTCTTAATGATTTTGTAGGGCCCATAGTAACGATGTGCCAACTTGTTGCAAGAATCGTCCTTTAGTGTGGCCTAACGGGACTTGGGGACCTTGAGGAGTACCAATTCACCCTCTTGAAAGTCAAGGGGTCTTCTTTTTGCATCAGCATGGATCTTCATGTGCTCTTGAGCCCTTTTGAGGTTTACCTTGCATTGTTGAAGTAAAGCCTGCATGCGGCCCAACTCTTCTTTTCTAAGGGGATTGAGCTTTTCATTGAAGATCACAGTAGGAAGGGGCACCCGAAAACCATAAAATGCTTCGAAGGGAGAGACTCCAATGCTCGAATGAGTGAAGTTGTTGTAAGAAAATTCAGCCAAGTGCAACCATACGTCCCAAGAATTCTGCACATCATGACAAAAATGTCGCAAATAAGTTTCAAGCCATTTATTGACTCTCTTGGTCTGCCCATCCATTTGGGGATGATAGTAGGCTGTGGACGGAGCCAATTTGGTCCCCATGGAGCTAAAAATTGTCTGCCAAAACTGACTCATAAATTTGGTGTCCCAATCATGTACTATGACTTGGGGTAAGCCATGAAACTTAAAAACATGCTCCATAAATTGAGTGGCAACTTGAGATGCTATAAACTGGGATTTTGTAGGGATGAAATGGGTTGCTTTAGTGAGTTAGTCAACTATCACATATATGCTATCCCAACCCTTCTTGGTTGTAGGTAAACCATTGATGAAATCCATGGCAATGTGGGTTCATTTTTCTTTGGGGATAGGTAAAGGCTACAATAATCCACCCAGTTTAAGAGTGCTATCTTTATTTTGTTGGTAAGGCACACATCTAGACACAAAGTCTTTAAGATCCCGCCATAGGCCTTTCCAATGGAAGCTTTTCAAAACTCAGTCATCTGTTTTGAAGACTCCTAAGTGGCCAGCAATCGGTGAAAAATGCATCTCTTCAAGGATCCTTTGGGTGAAGGGAGAGGCATGGGGAATCACAATATGGCCATGGATCCAAATGAGGCCATTGTGGAGCTGATATTGGGAATTGTCATCCATGACACCTTACTGTAATTTCTGGAAAAGAGGGCTGAATTCAGCATCAAGGAAGTATGCCTCTTGGAGCTCTTCAATCCAATCATGGTGGAGTTTAATGATGGATGAAACCTTGCATGCCCACATGCGAGAGAGTGCATTAGCCACTACATTGTCCTTGTCCAGGTGTTGGTAATCTCAAAGTCATAGTTTTGTAGGGTAGCCACCCATCTATGTTGTTTGGGAGTGAGGTTGGGCTGAGTCAAGAAGTATTTGAGCACACGGTGGTTACTTTTCACCTTAAATCTGCTACCACACAAGTAGTGATGCCACTTTTTGATAGCATGAATGACTGCCAACATCTCCTGATCATAGACATGAAACTCTCTCTCTTTATCATCCAATTTTCGGCTCTCAAATGCTATTACCCCGTGTTCTTGCAGCAAGATTGCACCAATACCCCGTCCACTAGCATCACACTGGATGGTAAAATCCTTTGAAAAGTTGGGGCATACGTGGATGGGGGACTGAAATGAGCAAGTCTTTCAGCTGCTGAAAACTGCGGTCGGCCAATTCATCCCATAGGAAAGCCTCTTTTTTCAACTTGTCTGTTAATGGGTCTACAATTATGGCATAATGGTGAATAAATCTCCGATAAAAAGAGGAGAGGCCAATAAAACCACACAAGGAGGTAGTGGTAGTGGGGTGGGTCACTCCCGAACACATTGCACTTTCTTAGGATCAGCTTGGATGCCTTTTCCACTAACAATGTGTCCTAAGTACTCAACCTCTGTTTGGATGAAGACACACTTGCTTTCTTTGGAAAATAGTCGGTGCTCTCTCAGTACATCAAAAATTTGCCTGACATGCTTCAGATGATCATGCAGTGACTTGCTGTAAATGAGTATATCATCAAAGAATACCAACACAAACTGGAAAAGACATGGCTGAAATATTTTGTTAATTAAGCTCTGAAATGTGGTGGGTGCATTAGTGAGCCCAAATGGCATGACAAGGAAATGGTACAAGCCACGGTCAGTCCGAAAGGCTGTTTTGACTTCATCACCCACCCTCATTCTGATTTGTTGATAATCAGATCACAAATTAATCTTGGTGAAGTAGTGTGCTCCCTTGAGTTCATCAAGCAAGTCATCAATTCGAGGGATGGGGTATCTATTTTTGATGGTGATCTTATTGAGATCACGGTAGTCAATGCACAACCGGAAAGATCTCTCCTTTTTCTTAACCAATAGAACCGGGGAGGCATAAGGGGAAGAGCTAGGCTCTATGAATCCCATCTCAGTGAGTTCGTTGACTTGCTTTGCTACTTCCTCTCGTTCACATTTAGAGAGTCGATATGGGGGTTTATTGATGGGCTTGGCATGGGGCTTCAAGTCAATCGGGTGATCCACCGATCTCTGAGGGGGAACGGTATAGTGGGGGGCTGAAATAGGTCCTCATATTCAGCCAAAAGCGCTTTTAGTGCTGCATTTTACTTCCCCAAGGTGTGTTGGTCATCATTATCCTTATGCAAATGCAAGACAAAGATTTGGGAGCGTTTCTTGAATTATTTTTTGAGTTGTCTTGCTGTTATAAGCTGAAAATCTGCATTTTCTTTGATTCCCTCCAAGCGTACAAGCTACCCATGCATTATAAACTCCATATACAGCTGAGAGAAGTCCATAGAGATTTTTCCCAACTGCTGAAGCCAATCACATCCCAAAAAAACATCCAAGGGGCCCATATCAAGGGTAATTAAGTCTACCTTTGCATTGTAATTTTCAACCAGCCTGAGAGACACTTGTGTGCATACATGGGAGCTCACTTCCTCATTTCCATTGGCCACTTGAACCCGAAGAGGTTGCTGTAATTCAGTGGGAACACATGTCAAATGGCCAAGAGTCGATTTATTCACAAAACTGTGCGTGCTGCCACTATCTATGAGGATGTATATACTCTTGCCATCAATGTTACCATGCACTCGTAGGGTGTTCAGGCTCCTAGAGCCGTTCCATGCATCCATGGAGATCGAGCAAGCTGATATAGTGGTGAATGAGGGGTGCCAAGGGTCATTCCCAAGCATGTCATCAATGGGGCAGCCACCGAGGTCAAAAGGGAACCCGCCTGGTGAGTCATAAAACTGATCGGTATCAATATCCTCCTCACATTCAGCATTTTCAGTAAGTGTCATCATTGGAGAGTTGTCATGCAAGTCCTCTTCTAACTTGTCACTATCTTCTAGCACATACATGCTATTAAACTTGACAATGGCGTTCTTAAAGGGGCATTTGGATGCATGAACAGTCATGTACTTATCCCCGCATTTAAAGCACAAGCCTTTGGCTTTTCTATCCTTGACCACTTTAGGAGGAATGAATTTTTTACTGTTAGGGCTGAAGCCATTCCTTGTCTTATTTTCAGCATACTTTGGGTCACTTTTGGAGGGTGGTGCTATCCCAAAATTGCCATATTTCCTTTCAGCATTAAAAGTGGGGTAAGTAGGAATTTTGGGGCTACCATTTCCTGCATTGTTGATGCAATAATTATTAGCATATGGGGGTTGCCTGATAGGGTATCTCTATTGTCCTGCAATGGGTTGCATGCCCTCATTGCGGCAGTATTTTTGACCATAGCGTTCAGCCAATTCTATGGCTGCAAACAGGGTGGTTGGCTTTTGAGCCATTACATCAGTTGAGAGATGCGCATCTAGCCCATAAATGTATTTATGCAATTTGGCCTCATCATTGACTACCTCAACATACATGGATACGTTCATAAATTAATTGGTGTACTCCCTCCCAATGAGATTTCACTTATCAAACTGATACCATTGTCTAGCCAAGCATTCTTTTTCCACCGGGGAGACAAAAACTTGGATTATATGCATCTTGAACTCTTCCGAATCATGAAACTGCTGATTTTCTCTTTGAACGAATCTCTACCATGTGTGGGCAAAACCTTCTAAATGAAGGGAGGCAAAAATGATCTTTGCCTCATCGATACAGGGGTAGATGAGAAAATAGGCTTCCAATTTAGAGGTCCATTCCTCTAGTTCAGCTGGGGATGAGGACTGCCCATTGAATTTAGTAAACACAATCTTGTCACGCAGCTCATTTGGGCCTTGCTGCCCATGAATGCCATGTGCTACCTGCTGCCCATACATGCCTTGCTGTCCAATCCCCGACTGTCCAAAATTTCCATGGGGGCCATGCTGCCCTTGCATTACATGAGTACCAAATTTCCCATTAGGACCTTGCTGACCAAAATCTCCATGCTGCCCATTACCATATGCATGTTGCCCATTGCCATATGCATGCTGCCCATTGCTATGTTCATGTTGCCCATTGCCATGTGCATGTTGCCCATTGCCATATGCATGCTGCCCATTGTCATGTGCATGCTGCCCATTGCCATATGCATGCTGCCCATGCACTCTGTGCATTCCATGCTTCCCAAGATTTGCATTGGAGCCATTCCCTTGAGTGTGCAAGTAGCTTCCGTTATAGGGGAGTTGGGGTGCAATGATGGGCTTGAAGGATTTGTAACGGGGGAGGGAAGGAGGGGTTCATCATGTCGAGTGGAGGGCTCACCTGTCTCATAAGTGCTATGGGGAATGCCATGGGTACCACCGAGACCTTGTGGGCTATGCCCGGTCTCCAATAGGAGGGGGGGTTTAGCCTCACGGGGAGGGACATACTCCTTGGGTCGATCTAAGGGGGGCAATGGTAGGGATGAGGGTGCCCATGCGCTCTATGAGTAGGTCCATTTTGGCCATCATCTCAGAATGACAGTGATCTTGGCGGGTTTCCATCTCCCTATGGTGTTGCTCCATCTCTCGATGTCGTTCAGCATGATGGGTCTCATGTTGGCATAAGGTTTGGTTGAGCAGAGATAAGCGATCTATCTCGGGGGCACCCTCTTCAAACATGTCTTCACGATCCTCCTGGGCTGAGCTAGGATCGTTCATTGAGGCATGGGAGTCCCTTATTTCACGCTGAAATTCATCCTGGGCCTTTGCTTTATCCTTGTGGCCTGCCATCCCAAGTGCAGTCCACCAGACCCCTTGTTACAAAAATGACGATATCTTGAGCTAGGGAACTCCGACCACCAAACTTTTTGATTCAAATGAAAGCTCTCGATCCCTCTACGAGGCTATGCAAAAATATCTCTGACAGTAAATGATCAGGGCTTTACTGTAATTACTTTTTGTGGGCTGACTGTGTAGCACTGCTGCCTGTCCCACAGTACCTCTGGGCACAAAACTGAGTGTATCTCCCAAACCGTAGGGCGGAATGGGGAGGTTTTTAGTTCAGATCGAAGGGGAAGATGCCCTCTTCGAATCAAGATATAGAGCCCACACTCAATCACAAAGAAAGCTTTGTTGTAATCAACTTTTACGGGCTGAGTGTGTAGGACTGTTGCTTGTTCCACAGTACCTTTGAGCACAAAACTGAGTGTATCTCCCAAACCGTAAGGCGGAATGGGGAGTTTTTAGTTCAGATCAAAGGGGAAGATTCCCTCTTCGAATCAAGCTATAGAGCCCGTACTCAATCACACAAGAAGGTTTTGCTTTAATCAACTTTTGCGGGGTGACTGTGTAGGACTGGCTATCTGCAATACCCTTCAAAGACTCCCTCAAGGAGCATGCCTTATCCCAATGGTGAGGGTATTATCCCAGACATCTAGGACCTCAACAGTGGTCAACATGCCTTATCCCAATGGTGAGGGTCTTATCCCAGACATCTAGGACCTCAACAGTGGTCAATACTAGCTATCTGTTATACCCTTCAAAGACTCCCTCAAGGAGCATGCCTTATCCCAATGGTGAGGGTCTTATCCCAGTCATCAAGGAGCATGCCTTATCCCAATGGTGAGGGTCTTATCCTAGACATCCAAGGCCTCAATAGTGGCTCTCAATGCCACATAAAGCCATACATCCTTTGGATCCATAGGTCATTGCTAAGACCATTTCCATAATTGCATACCCTGCCCTTCTTGCATTGCATCCACCATACATTACCAATGCATGTACGGGCTTGTAGACTCAAATGATCAGGGTTCAGACTATTCCATCAAATGTACTTGCACCTGCAATAATTTTTTGGGCTCCGGATCAATGGGAGGTGGGTAAAGTTTCCCCCGGGCCGGGTTGTGCACCCCTTCAGGGTCTTTGATGGAAAGGGGGGTCACCCTCTTTTGTCTTGCCACCTCGCCTGGCATCGTGCTTTTTCTCACCCAGAATATACATGGCAAAAATTTATTAAGTAAACACCTAGCATGAGATGCATTTCAGGAATCAAAATTTTGGGCTTTTCATGAAGTGCATGGAATTGGAATGGGGAATATGGATAGAGAGCTTACTGGTAGTGACTCACTGCCTACTCACCCTTATACAATGGATTTTTTAAATCACTTCTTGGCTCAGCCAATTCACAAGAAGCCAAACGGGTTATGGGTAAGCAAAAATATAATCACAATGAAGCTTCAGCATGAGTAAAATCCATTTTAGTGCCATAAGATCAAAGGGAAATGACTAGGATTAATATTCAGCATGCGTTCAATGTCTGGGACTCCTATTATCTACTTGGACTCATACATTCTCTCAAACAAGTGGATGGGATTCAACAAGAGGCTTAAATGGAGAGAATGAGAGCCAAGAATCGGTTACCTTGAGTCTTTTGGAGAAGAAGGCAGCCATTAATGCCACCTCAGTCCTTCATGAGAGCTCCACTTTGATCCCACATGCTCCATAGCTCCAAAATGGTTGTGCTCTGTCAAAAAAAGGTGAAGTCAAGGCAGGATGGCTCAAGACCTTCCCATGAAGAGTTCTTGCTGAAATTGAAGTTCTACTCCATAGCCATGGCTGCCCACAAGTGTATGCCTTCAAATCTTGCTTGTAATCTTCTTCCCGTGCTTCTTGATGACTGAAATCTTGAGCTAGGCTTGAAGAGGGACTCCCGGGACCAAGAAAAGACCAAAATCTTCAAGATTTCTGAGCTTGATAAGGGGAGTCCAAGAGCTGAGGAAGATGCCTCTAATGTTGCCCAAGAAGGTTGTCAAGAGCCAGGAGTGAGGTCAGGAAGGAGAGGAGGGCTGGGGGGGCTGTCCACAGCAGGCCAAGAAGCAGCCCGTTTTTTGCACCGCAAATTTCAAGGTTGCTCCTGGGGCTACAGGCCAGGGTAGATCAAGCTTATTGCTGCTCTATATGCTGCTCCAGCTAAAGGGAAGGTATTGGGATTAACCATTCTTGCTCGGGAAGAGGGGGGAAGCAAGATTTCTGAGGTTCTTGGGTTGGAGCTTCCATGGCAGCTTGGGGAAAGGAGGAGAGAGAATGTCTTCTTGAAAAGTAACTGAGTTTTTGGCCTTGTCTAACTGTGCTGCCCTCCTTTTTGCCCAAAACCCTAAAAAAACTTGCATGAAAATTGTGACGACCTGTCAAATTTGTCTGCTCACCTCCAGATTTGTCCATGGTTCGTGGGAAAGCTCCAAGAAAGGCTGCCATAGTCTTCAAGAGGGGTGTCAGCCTGCCTGAGTACTCCTGTGTACCTATGAAAGAGATGTAGCTGGAGTTTTCTAACTGTGGGAAAGTGTGAGAGCCCTATATCTATGGGAAAATAGAAGGATCAAGGACAAAGCTCTGATACCACTTGTAATGAAAGAGACCTAACTGTCCTAACTAAGGGGAAGGAGAGAGAGAAGGGCTGCAGAAGAAGAGGGACAGGAGAGAGAAAGGCCAGAAGAAGAGAGAGAAATAGGAAGAAAGGAAGAAAAAGAGAAGGAAGAAGAAGAAGTCATGGAAGCTTGAGAAGGTGAAAAGAGAGTTTCTTGATAATTTTTGTCATGCCTCAAAATACTCTCTTACACCTTATATATCGTCAGTGTGACTAGTAATCTTTCGTGCCATGTTCCCGTGATCCTCGTTCATTACACTACTAATCTAGCCTTGTATGCCGGTGTTACGTGAGCGGTGATCGAGAGCAAGCCTCTCTCACAACCCTATAACGAGACGTTAAGGAGTACCAGTTGGGATAATTGACTTTGTTGGATACACAACACAACTTGAAAAATTCAAATATTTGATAAAACACCACAAAACAAGACTAAAAACAATGCCTCTTATAGCTCACAAAAAATTTAAAACCCGTATGTGGGTAGAGCATCACAGAACCACACAATGGAAATACCAATAATTCGAAAGCAAACCAAGAGAAATATATTCTCGTACCTTCCAAATTCCAAATTGGCATGACAAGAGCTCACTCTAGCATGCGACCCTTCACTCTCCTCTCTCATAAAATACAATTGTAATCAAGGGGGAAGGCCCTTAACTCTTCAATCTCCTCTCCTTATATAGTTTTCTATCCACACTCACACACATTAGGCTTTTTGCTTTCAGCTTTTGGCTTTTGCTTTTCTACTGCTTTTCACTATTTTCGTTTTTTCTGCTCTATGCCTGTTTGTAACTTGTTTGGATAATAACTTTGTCATGTGAACTCTGAATATAGTTGTTTGGGTACTCAAAACGATTGGAACACATCTGGTCGACAAGCTTATACAGACAGAATTACGAAATTCGATAAAAAATGAGCAAAAATACTGATGTTTGTAAATTGTATCATTTTTCTCCATCTTTTATCTTGGATGACTTATTCCCTTCCTTGGCCTGTTGTGCTTGTAATTGCACACATGTTCACCATACATGTCCTCTTTTTCTTCAAGAAATACTCGCTGATGATGTAAAATGTACGATCTTTTCGTTGATCCTTGAGTCTTCAAAATATTCTCTGGATATGAACCTGTTTTTTTATGCAGTGTGCCCTAGCAAGAATATGCTATGAAATGAACACCGTGTCCAGTCTTTCATGATTTGGAAAAATATGCAATGTTGGATCCATGATATGCAACCAATCAATCGATGCTATATGCAAAAATATGTATGCATTGAAGAACTGTGCCTAGCCTATCTAGATGTGATCGTGCGTCATGCAAAATGCAAACAAAATTCCTTGTTAATTTAAAATTCCTTATCCTCACCTCTCAACTCTCATAAAAAAGATATGATATACTCCGCTCCACCCATCCAAAATCTCACGATCACTCTAGAATTTGATGGTCCTCAAGATGTTGACCAAATATGAACAACCCTTCTCACAATTGATGGCGTCCTTCACGACCCTCGAACTCACCCAACCACCTTACACTCTTAACCAGAGGTTCCTAACTTTGTGATGAACATCCCAAATGGTGCGTGCAAGAAATGTGCGTGCTCAATGACAGGTGCTCTCTCATGTGCGCGTGCATCTAAAATTTACTGCATATAGCTACAGTGGACCTCATGCCGTGCTAGTGCTCAACCATGGTGCAAAATGTGCATAATCCCAATCCATGGCATGGAAGTATTTGATAAGAACAGGAGACGACCCCTGAGTGCAGTGCATCAACAAGTGCAATGTGAAGTGCTCGTGAACCCATTATCCCCGTGATGTGCAAGAGTCTCGACAAGAAAATATACCTATCTCCTCAATGTTCAGTAGCTATTGACAAACACAAGCTTCATCCTGTTCAAAAAAATACCAAGCTCGACCAAGGCTATCAAGTTTCACACTCAACAAATCAAACAAAATGACCGAAGAAAATCCTAGGCTAAACAAACACAATAAATCCAACTACGAAATAACAAAACAAACTGTCACACAAACAACTTCATTCCCTTAATGAACATGTGCCCCAAATGAGCATGCCAAAGAGATACATGAGGTAGAGACCCCATAGACAAAGCATGATCAACTGTAGATCTATGAACAACTAAGGGGCAAAGGCTGCTAGCCTTGGCACCTCTCACAAGCACAACCATGTAGAGTCTCCAAAAGATACATGATATCCTGTGCCATCAAGTTGTCCAACGGACATGAGACTACATGTCAATGTAGATACATGACATACATTGTGCATAACAAAACTTCTATCAGAAGGATATTGCAACGTAACATCACCAATGCCAACAATCTCAAGAGACCTGTCATCACCCAAGTGTAGAGAACCCGAAATAGAATGGTATGAATGAAACCACTCTTGGCAAGATGTCACTTGAAAGGATGCACCTGAGTCTAAGAGCCAACATTGTACATACATAAAGTGTATCTTTGTCATCTGTGAAGCACTAGATGAAGCTTGTACAAGGATATAATCCCCATCAAAATCCTCGGGCTGCATAACATTGAGCTTTTCAATCTTAACACTCGACTTAGTAGGTACTATGCTACAATCAGAAGACTTATCTTACACTTTCTCTTCTCCCTTCTCTGTGCGCCTTTCCTTGCATAGTTCATGACACTGTGGCCTTATGTGGCCTTTCTTTCCACAATGATGACATGTCAAATTGGCATTCCTACCACAGGATTTGGTGCATGAATTTCCACAAGACTTGGACCAAGATTTTTGCAAATCCCATCCACAACCACTATCACAATCATTCTTTTCATTTCTATCATTTCTACCTCTAATGGTCAAAGCATGAGACACACATGAGGTATCCAAAGTCTTACGATTTATTTCTTTCTACGAAAGAGAGCTCTCAACATTAGATAGCTTCAGAGTAGTGGCAGAAGCACATAAGGTAGTGCGGAATACATCCCAAGACTCATTAAGAGTTCCAAGAAAGAACAATAGAGTGATATCCTCTTTGAAATAAATGCCCTACGAACCGAAGTTCTTAAGAATAGCATGAAATTAGTGTAGATGAGCTAACATGGTCACATTCTCTTTCATGCGGAGATCCATAAGCTATTTCAGCTAATACATTTGACTTGCAGGACTTTGCTTGGCACACCAATCCCTGCCAAACTTGGCTCTTCCAATAGGCATAATTCATACAATCAAGCTTATTGATGTTGAAGATAGCACTGTCATTGGAAGAAGATGCCATATTGTAAGCTAAAACAGTGCAGATAGTTCAAAATTGCTTGCTGTAAACTATAGAAAGTGACAAAAAACCACCAAAACCAAGGAAAAATGGCGAGAAACGAGTATCTAATGATGCTGCCCACCAAGTACCATCAAAAGTACATCAAACCAAGATGATTAAGCATGAAAAATACATCACAATAGTCTGGAGATATATGCTTGCTATAATAATTTGCAGTAGTGTACGATGAGAGCTGACTAAGTTACTATACAACATCGAAACTTCTATAACAACACGTATCGAATCATTCAAGAACATTATCAATCAACTTGCTGCCTGTTGGTGATGCCATTCCATGAAAGCAATTGGTAACACAACTTCTTGACACTGTAAAAAGGATTACTTATGATAATATTATTACCATATTATCTAACAAAGTTGGGAGCAATTTTGATCAAGCTTGGATATCTCTGATTGAATGTTCACAATGACATGAACGACGATGCATAAATCAAGAAACAACTATGATCTTACGAGAGGACATAGTAAAAAAAAATCAATCAAGCTTTACTTTCTCGAAGATATTCCTCTCCACGCTTTATACATAGGAGTCATCGTGGCGGTAACTTCTCTCATAGCAAGTTTTTTAATAGACGTTATTCTTATTGTAATAGAAATTATCACAGTACAAATGATTTTCAGGTAAAATAATATGAGAAAGAATATGGTATTACTAATAAAAAACATGTTTATCCACAGATTATTCTCCTTATGACTACTACAAAAAGAGTGATTATCAAACCCATCTATATTTCAAGAGGCGTTTTTATTTAGATCGTAATAGAGCATATGTTGCTACACATGACAACACTATTGAAGAAGCAAATTATGTGAGTTATTATATCTCTTTGGAAAGGATACTTCATGTTTGTGTGATGGATCTCTTTTTATTATTGATTCTAGTGCTATAGGATACATGACATATTAATCCCAATGGTTACATAATTATCATTCTATTCTTGTCAAGAAATTGGTTTATCTTGTTGATGACACAACCTGTCAAGTCAAAGTTATAGGTGATTTATATCTCGGTACTCTATCGTCAGCAAGAGTTTTGTGTGGAGTTTTACACATCCTAGATCTACAAAGGAATCTTATTTTAGTTGCAAGGCTTGTGGATCTTGGTCTCTTTGTTGGTTTTGACCATATCAAGTATGGCATTGAGAAAGATGGAAAACCATAGGTGCCGCTCCTCAAAATGGTAATCTTTTACGAGTTATCTTTAAATGAAGATATTACAAATGTTGTTACATCTCATGGTGATCTTAACAGTAAAATATAACATCATCGCTTTGTTCATTTTGATTTTTCTAATCTTGTCGATCTTTATCAACATGACCTTGTTCAAGGTATGGAATTCAAAGCTCATTCTCACATGGGTATTTGTGAATATTATGCACTTAGAAAGCATTTTCAAAAACTATTTTCAATTTCTACAACAACTCATTCTAAAGATAATCTTATTCACACTAATATTTATTGACCTTTTTCTCCATCTGTCACAACTCTATAGAAACAGAATTTGTATCCTTTTTCATTAATTTATCTATATAATGATTTATTAAATTTATTTCCTTTGCACTAATTAGATATAAAGAAAAGTGCATTGGAGCTGGCCACTGATGAGTGGTCACAGGTTATGGTGGACCCACACTGTGGGTTAGAGAAAAGATAGTTCACACTTCCACCTATATGACCCGATTGGGCGCCTGTGACTAGAACTCACGCATATCAGGGTTAGACTCGCACACAGAAAGGATTGATGCCTTGAAGTGTGGGCTAGATCCACCAGAACAGACAGTTACAATCAACAAGATGGCATGATCATGAAATGCTTGTATAATGTGCATGTGTGGGCTGAAAGCTTGAAATGCACATTTCTTTGCATAGGAAAGTCACATGAAGATTCGGATACCATTTTTGCGATGTACACGGAAAAAGCTTTCATATGATACCCATATTGGGGGGGTCCCTAAATTCTAGGAGATCCCTAAATTTTAGGAGGTCCCTAAATTTTAGGAGCCTTGAATTAGCCTAAAAATGCTAGTCCTAAAAAATAGGGATGTCATTCTAAAAATAGTAAGTTCTGTACTCTGACTGTGCTTACTAAATTTGGTTGTTTCTATTCTTGACAGTATTCAACCCAAAAAGGAAGGCCATAGAGAAGAGACAAGTGTCAAGACACTTGTCACACAAGTTTCCAAGTGTCCTACCACTTGTCACATCTCATGACATGTGGCTGGACACTTGTCTTGTGCTACTCCACTTTCCCCTTTTGTACTAGCTCTCCCCTCTCCTATAAATAAGAGCTCGTTTTTCTTCATTGAGCATCATTTTTCTTTGCTGTAAACTCATGTACAGCACCCACAGATAGCCAAAAACTGGCCCCATCCATCCCCATCATCATCCCCCACTTCTCCATTATCAAATTCCTCCATATTCCCTCTTCTATCACTGTTGTTTTACAAGACGGCAAGCCTGTAAATTCATTACAGCACCTCGTTCTTGAGCTCTTTCTTTTATTTTAGCTACAAGAAGCAAGCTCTATCCATGTACTGCTGATCAACGATGGAGAAAGGCTGAATTTCCCTTTTTCTTCTCTCATACTGTAAAGAAATCAGTTCTTATCATTGCATAATAGATAATGTATGTGTGTTTGTACATCTTTGCATGATCTTGTGAGAGTGAGAATTACTTCTTCTCATTCTCAGGTTGATTGTAACTGAGCTCTTCCCTAAGGGACTTGGGTTGAGCAGAAATACATTCCTTCGGGGGGGGGAGGGGGGGGGGTTGCCCATCTTCAACCCTCAATCTTGTCTCCATTACTTTTTCATTTTCATGGCTGTAAGTAATTTTCATTTTCAACTTTAAGTGTTCATTCTCTTTTATATTAAATCTCGAAAACAAGCAAATATCATAATTGTTAAGCATACTACGTTGTTCGGGGCATTTACAGTGGTATCAGAGCTTTGGCTCGGTCCTCACCCCCAACACTGGTAGTGCTTACAACTATAAGTTTGTTTGTTTTCAGCCCTTGCATTGAGTGCTTGAGCATATTTTTTTCTTTTTCTCAATGGATCAATCGAGTGCTATCCTTCAAGCCATTCAAAGTCTTAGAGAGGAGAATCAGCAAATTCGTGAGCAACTTCTCAAACTAGAAAAAGTTGAGAATCCCAAAGAATTCAAGGAAAGAAGCCCATCTACTTCAAGAAGACAAAGCCATACCAATGAAAGGAGCTGATCAAGAAGTCCAACTACTTCTAAGAGGCAGTCCCATTCTACTTCAAGACAAAGAAAGAGATCGCGTCGAAGCTCATCCTCTTCTTCAAAGTCATCTGGCGCCTATTCTGATGGATCCTCTTCTAGTAATGAAGAGTCACACCCTTCTCGTGGAAGACCTCATCATCGTCAAAGGCGTCGACATTCTTCACCCTCGTCTCCATCTTCATCCCCATCAAGCACTTCATCATCTTCAACCTCAAGATCCGAGCATGGACGAAAGAATAAGAAGAAGAAGAAGACTAAGTCACTATCTCAACTTGAAAAGAAGATCAAGTTCAGTATGTATGATGGTTCCCGAAATCCTGATCTTCTTCTGAAGTTTATTCGTCAATTTCAAATTTTGTATGGTCGTGACAAGTATAAAGAAAAAGAAAAGATTAAGTTTGCAGCTTTACATTTAACCGACTTAGCCCATACTTGGTGGACGGGGTTGGAATATGATCATGCTGCCCCAAAATCATGGCGGTCCTTTGTTCGCCTGATACAAAGCCAATTTCTTCCTGTTCATTTCAAAAGAGATGTAAAAATGGAATGGGATCGGCTTTGGCAAAGGAAAAATGAGTCACTTGGTGACTATACCAAGAGATTTTGGGAGCTACTTTTGAAGGTCCAACATTTCAAGAAGATCAGCAGTTCGGAAAAGCTTAGGAAGTTTCAAGGAGGTTTGCATTTTAAACTTCGTACTGCTCTTAATCATTATCATTGTTCTAGTCTCAGGGAACTCATTGACCATGCTGAGACATGGGAAATGGAGCACAATGGCAACAAATCATTCCAAAAGAATGATAAGAAGAGAGTAGCTGATGATGAGGAGTATTCAGCCCCAAATGAAGGACAAAAACAGTGGCAAAAGCAGCCACCATCAAATCAAAAGAAGATGAAGCCCTATGCACCTCCTAATGCTCCTCAATTTCGCTCCAATCTATACCCACAAGCAAAGCAATTTTCCGAAGAAGAAAAGCAACGCTTCATGAAAGAAGGGAAGTGCTTTAAATGTGGACAAACAGGCCACATAGCGAAGCAATGTCCAAACAAGGGACAAAGCAAGGTTTCTGACAACAAGCCTAAGTCGCCAGTGAAAATCAATGCTATCAGTGATGTAGTTGCAAACACAACTCACACTCCAGAGACGCGCAAATTATTAAAAGCTTGGGGACAGTTGCAAGGTAAGCAAGCACTATTCTTGATAGATCTTGGGGTGAATGAAAATATTATTTCCTTGCAATTAGCTAAAGAGCTTGGATTAAAGAATGAAGAGATGGACACTCCGGCAGAAGTTCGCCAAGCTTTAAATGCTGATGAATGTGACACAGTGAAGACTGTGATACCCTACATTGGCAAGCTCAAGTTTCAAATTCAAGGCTACAGTGACGAAGATACCTTCTGTATCGGAGACCTTGATGGTTGCGATGTGATTCTTGGCATGCCCTGGAATCATAGAGTAGATTCAACCATCTTCTCTCAAAAAAAGAAGGTAGAACTCACCAAAAAAGGCAAGAAGTACGAGATCCAAGCTGGAGTTTCTGGAGACACTATACCTATGGTAAGCCATATGCAAGTCTCTAGAGCAATTAAGGATTGTGTTCAATGTTGTCTGCTTTATGTCACTGATGTAAAAGATAATATGAATGCTGAAAACCAAGAGCAACTTCAGCTCTTGGAAAAGTATAAAGATTGTTTTTTTGGAAGATCTTCCTTATCAGCTTCCCCCAGAAAGGCCAGAAGACCATCATATTGATATTATTCCGGGTAGTTCTCCTCCTAATATAGCGCCATACCGTGTGAGCCGTCCTCAACAAGAAGAAATCAGAAAGCAAGTCGAAGACCTACTCAACCGTGGGCTAATTAGGCCAAGTAGCTCACCATTTTGTTCACCGGTTCTTCTCGTTCAAAAGAAAGATGGCACATTCAGGATGTGCATTGATTATCGAGCCCTCAACAAAATCACTGTGAAGAATCGGTTTCCTATTCCCAGAATTGACGACATTTTGGATCGTCAAGGAGGCTCAAAGGTTTTCAGCCGCATTGATCTAAAGAGTGGTTATCATCAAATTAGGGTAATACCACAAGATGTACACAAAACTGCTTTCCGCACTTCATACGGTCTTTATGAATTCTTGGTGGTTCCTTTTGGATTAACCAATGCACCAGCCACCTTTAATCGAATGATGGAGCGCATCTTTAGAGAGCATCGACAATATGTCGGTACTTTCTTTGATGATATTCTTGTCTTTAGCAAGAATGAAGAGGATCATCATCAACACTTGGAAATTGTTCTACAATTACTACAACAAAATCAACTCTTGGTAAATGGTAAAAAGAGTGAATTTTTCATGCATAAAATAAATTACCTTGGGCATGTCATCTCTTTTGAAGGGATTCAGATGGATCCTGAAAAGATCAGGATAATCCAAGAATGGCCTCATCTTCGTGATGTACATGAGGTGCGATCGTTTCTTGGCTTATGTTCTTATTACCGCCGCTTCATCAAGCATTTTGCACATATGGCTTCTCCACTTCATAACCTTACAAAGAAGAAGATCTCTTTCCAATGGAAGGAAAAAGAGAAGGCAGCCTTCACAAGGCTGAAAACAGCTCTTACTTCTGGACCTGTTCTTATCATTCCAGATCTGGTAAAACCATTTGTGGTGGAAGCAGATGCTTGCGGTGATTGTATTGGTGCAGTGCTAAATCAAGAAGGCCATGCCGTAGCCTTTGAAAGCCGCCGTCTAAATGATGTGGAGAAAAGGTATGACATTTATGAAAAGGAGCTCTTAGCAGTGGTTCATGCTTTAAAGATATGGAAACATTATCTTTTAGGCAATGAATTTCTTATTAAAACCGATCATCAAAGCTTAAAGTATTTCAAGACTCAAAAGCATTTGCAGGAGAAACATGCAAGATGGGAAAATTTCTTGTCTATGTTTCATTTTCAAATTATGTACACTCTAGGGAAACAAAATGTAGTTGCTGATGCACTTTCTAGAGGCCTCGCATTGCAACTATTACAGTGGCTCATCATGAAGATTTTCAAACGATGAAGAATACTTATGATGAAGATACTGATTTTGCAGCAGTTTGGTCAAATTTACAGTAAGGAGGTTCTCATCTAGATTATTCCATCAAAGACGGTTACCTTCTCATGAACAATCACCTTTGTGTCACTCTTCCTGTTCGACAAAAGGTGCTTAAAGAAAGTCATGAACCCCCTTATGCAGGGCATAGAGGGAGGGCAGCCACTCTAAGTGCAATTGAGCGCTACTTTTATTGGCCAACATTACGAAAAGATACACATAACTTCATCGAGGCTTGTTTGGTATGCCAAAAATCCAAATATGATAGGCAGAAGATTCCAGGATTGTTGCAACCTCTTCCAGTGCCCAAAGATCCATGGGAATCTATCACAATGGATTTCATCTCAGGTATTCCAAGAACACCTCAAGGTCATGATATGATTTGGGTCATAATTGATAGATTCAACAAACAATCACATTTTATTCCATGCCATAAGACATTGAAATCCGCACAAGCTGCAAGACTTTTCATTCAACATATCTTCCGATTACATGGTATGCCTTCTGAGATCATTTCAGATAGAGACTCCAAATTCACAAGTAACTTTTGGCGTGCTTTATTTGAGAATTTGGGACCCACCTTAAAGTTCTCCTCAGCTTTTCATCCTCAAACTGACGACCAAACAGAGGTGATGAATCTCACTCTTTTGGATATGTTGAAAGCTTATGTTAGTGAACATAAGTCACAATGGGAGAAATATCTTCCATTATTGGAGTTTGCTTACAACAATACAGTGCACTCATCCACAGGGAAAGCTCCAAATGAAATAGTACAGGGTAAAGTGATTCCTCCTCCAATTATTCGCACTAAATATAAGATTTTTGCTGCTGATGAGTTTGCTTCAGATTTAAAAACCGCAGTGGATCAAGTTCGAGCCACTATCAAAGTTGCCCAAGAGCGACAAAAGAAGCAAGTAGATAAACGAAGAAGACCTTTGGCTTTTGAAAAAGGTCAATATGTCTTGCTAAAGTTTGATAAAAGCAGGCTCAAACAAGGTTCTCGTCAAAATTCATCTTTTCCAAAGCTCTCCAGTAGATACTTTGGACCCTTCAAAGTGATTGAGAAAATAAATGAAGTTTCTTATCGACTTGAGCTTCCTACTCATTGGAAAATACACAATGCTTTTCATGTAAGTTTGCTAAAACCTTACATAGGACCAGAACCAAAGGAACCCATTATTGAAGATCCCCTAGAAGTTGAAGAAACAGAGCAACTCTTGGAACCTGAAAAGATTTTGTTTCTTAAGGATCGAACCACGAGAAGTGGCCTTGTGACACGAAAATTCTTGCTAAAATTCAAGAATCTACCCACCATAGATGCACAGTGGGTAGATGAAAAATTCATGAAGGATTACCCAAATATTCTACAACAATATCAAGAAGATTTTCAACTGAGGACAGCTGAATAAAAGCCAGAGGGCTGTCACAACTCTATAGAAACAGAATTTGTATCCTTTTTCATTAATTTATCTATATAATGATTTATTAAATTTATTTCCTTTGCACTAATTAGATATAAAGAAAAGTGCATTGGAGCTGGCCACTGATGAGTGGTCACAGGTTATGGTGGACCCACACGGTGGGTTAGAGAAAAGATAGTTCACACTTCCACCTATATGACCCGATTGGGCGCCTGTGACTAGAACTCACGCATATCAGGGTTAGACTCGCACACAGAAAGGATTGATGCCTTGAAGTGTGGGCTAGATCCACCAGAACAGACAGTTACAATCAACAAGATGGCATGATTATGAAATGCTTGTATAATGTGCATGTGTGGGCTGAAAGCTTGAAATGCACATTTCTTTGCATAGGAAAGTCACATGAAGATTCGGATACCATTTTTGCGATGTACACGGAAAAAGCTTTCATATGATACCCATATTGGGGGGTCCCTAAATTCTAGGAGATCCCTAAATTTTAGGAGGTCCCTAAATTTTAGGAGCCTTGAATTAGCCTAAAAATGCTAGTCCTAAAAAATAGGGATGTCATTCTAAAAATAGTAAGTTCTGTACTCTGACTGTGCTTACTAAATTTGGTTGTTTCTATTCTTGACAGTATTCAACCCAAAAAGGAAGGCCATAGAGAAGAGACAAGTGTCAAGACACTTGTCACACAAGTTTCCAAGTATCCCACCACTTGTCACATCTCATGACATGTGGCTGGACACTTGTCTTGTGCTACTCCACTTTCCCCTTTTGTACTAGCTCTCCCCTCTCCTATAAATAAGAGCTCGTTTTTCTTCATTGAGCATCATTTTTCTTTGCTGTAAACTCATGTACAGCACCCACAGATAGCCAGAAACTGGCCCCATCCATCCCCATCATCATCCCCCACTTCTCCATTATCAAATTCCTCCATATTCCCTCGTCTATCACTGTTGTTTTACAAGATGGCAAGCCTGTAAATTCATTACAGCACCTCCTTCTTGAGCTCTTTCTTTCATTTTAGCTACAAGAAGCAAGCTCTATCCATGTACTGCTGATCAACGATGGAGAAAGGCTGAATTCCCCTTTTTCTTCTCTCATACTATAAAGAAATCAGTTCTTATCATTGTATAATAGATAATGCATGTGTGTTTGTACATCTTTGCATGATCTTGTGAGAGTGAGAATTACTTCTTCTCACTCTCAGGTTGATTGTAACTGAGCTCTTCCCTAAGGGACTTGGGTTGAGCAGAAATACATTCCTTCGGGGGGGGTTGCCCATCTTCAACCCTCAATCTTGTCTCCATTACTTTTCCATTTTCATGGCTGTAAGTAATTTTCATTTTCAACTTTAAGTGTTCATTCTCTTTTATATTAAATCTCGAAAACAAGCAAATATCATAATTGTTAAGCATACTACGTTGTTCGGGGCATTTACACCATCAAAATCTCAATATCAGTATTTCATGACTTTTATTGACGACTTTTCAAGATACACCACTGTTTTTCTCTTGAGACACAAATCAGATTTAGTTTTATTATCTTTTAAGAAATATAAAAAAGATGCCAAACTTCGTATTGGTCATCATATTAAGAAACTTCACAGTGATAATGATGGAGAATACTGATTTTGATTATTATTGTAATAATCAAGGTATTTATCATTAATATATGGTTCCCTGCTCTCCTCAATAGAATGGTGTTACTGAGCATAAAAACAGGACTATCCTCAATGTTGTGTGATGTATGCTCATTCATTCTAGCTTATCTAAATGTTTCTAGATTGAAGCGGTTTTAACAATAGTATTTGTCCAAAATCATCTTTCTATTTCTCCTTGTAAAATAGTGATTACTACTTAGACAGGTGAAACTCCTTCTATTTCATATTTTTGAACCTTTGGATGTATTGCTTATATTTACGTTACCCAAAGAGACTCATAGAAAACTTGATTCCATTGGATATTCAAATTTTCCAAGGGGGTACAAGTTTTATGATCCATCCTCCAAGAAGGTTATCATAAGTCATGATGCTATTTTCAATGAGAAACTTATGAGCAACACATGGTCTCATGAGGTCATTGGGAGGACATGGTCATATGGTCATTAGAGGACGTTGATGAAAAGAAGTCATTACTCGTTGCTTTTCCTTTTCTATATGATGATGAACCTCCTACACAAGACAATATTGACTCTTCAAATCACAATTCATAACTTGTACCTATTATTGCTAATGATGACCATGGCATTGATCTCTATGTTGATCTTCCAATTGATAATCTCAACTTCCTTCAACAAGTAAAGAAGGTTTTATCTTTTGCATTTGATATGGTGGATCTTGCAGAAATGCACTCATGTCTTGGTATTCAAATTTGACGCTATCAAAAAAAGGGTGTTTTAATACTATGTCAAACAAAGTTCATTGACAATATTATTTAGAAGTTTGGTTTGGATTCTGAATATCCTACTAGTACTCCTTGTCTTATGAGCTCTACCAAAAACTCTCACTTTCTGCACCAGACAACATCTTAGTTCTCAATGCCTTAAACATTGGACTGTAGCCAAATGATTTTTGAAGTATTTGAAAGGCACTAAAGATTTTGGGTTGGTATATCGACGCCAACAAAACTCTAATTCTATGTGCTCACTTCACCTTTTGGGTTATACAGATGTAGATTGGGCAAGCTCTCACTTATCTATGCATTTTATAAGTAGAATTTGTTTCTTTATCAATGGTTGTCATGTTTCTTACAGTAGCAAGAAAGAACATTGTGTTGTTGTTTTCACTACAAAGGCTGAATATGTAGCTGCATCTTTAGCGGCTCGAGAGTTAATATGGCTTCAACAAGTTCTATCAGATATTGGCCATCGTCCTCGCTCCATCATACCATTTCGATGTGATAACCAAAGTGCCATTAGTCTTGCTAAAGACTATGCTCAACATAACAAGTCTAAGCATATTGCAATGCATTATCATTACATTTGGTATGAAGTAAAGAAAGGCATGATCATGATCGGACATTGTCCAAGTGATAAGATGATTGCATATATATTCACTAAAGGACTCAATGAAGTACGCTTTACTTTGCTAGACTTGGAACTTGGAGTTGTCTCAACTTCAATCTTTGGGAATTTATCTACTACGACATTGTAGTGCCATTGTACATACTCTTTGTAGGCACCATATACTTCACACATGCATATACATCTTAGAAGTCTTGGTCATCTTTGTAAATAAATATTCAATTTCACTTCACATGCACAGATTCACTTTACATACACAAAATAATCCTTCTTGATCATGGTTGTGAATTTGTATCTAGGAGTTGGGGTTTTTCCCTTGTGCTCCCCAAGGGTTTTTTCATCTGCAAAAACTGGAGACCTTTGTTTGAGCATATATATGTGTAGATTGTGATTAATATGAAATAGTCCTCGGGAGTCTACATGGTGTGTTTCTTCTCTCCCTCTCGAGTCTCTACATATATTCTCTCTCTACATCTCAACAAAGACTACAATCATCATTATCATCTTTTATTGGAGTAGTGATCAAAAGCTTTTGATTGTAAAACTTACAAACAAAAATTTAAGTACATAAATGAAGGTTTCAAAACATTTTATTCATTTTGAAAGCCTTTGACTAGTTTCTTCCCTTTCTGCTTCGCCTCCGACTCAACTAATGGTAGTCCATAGGTACATTTTTAGGGATAATTTTATTTTAATTTTAAAATATAATTTATAAATCATTTTCTATTTTAAATACTTTTGTTATGCTAGAGGTCTCCCTCATACTTTAAAAGTATTTTTATAATTTTAGTCTCCCTTTGTATATGTGTGGATTAGAGACATGCCTCGCACTCTAGAAATAGGATATTAGGATTATTCATTTGTGTTATGTTGTATTAGAGGCTTGCACTTTCCTTCATAATACAAGCATACAATTTTCTTGGATTTTCTATTGCTAGTCCTCAAGACTTGCATTTGCATTCCAATAGTAAGTGTAAGCTATAAAACATCCATTTTTATGTCTATTAAAGGTTTGTATCACATTCTACGAATGGATTTAAAATTTGTGGTATTGTATACTTGTGTTGCGTTGGAGGTGCTCACACTAACTCACAATACAAGCATAGAAACTACCTAGTCTTTGCTATTTGACATGTGCACTCACACTCCAATAGCGCATCTAGGTAATAAAAATATTATTGTTAAGAGTGTTAACACTTCAGCCATTCTCTGGAAAAGGATTTAAACTGTGATGCTTGTACTTGTGTTCGTAAGAAACTAGTATTTCCAGTTACAATAAAAGTGTAAGAATCTTCTTGCATTCAAGTGATTTGTTCATTGTGTTTGTTAAAGAAGGAAATATGTGTTAGAGTAATCTATCATTTTTGTATATTAAAGGCTTATCTCACATTCTCGAAATAAAATTGCATTTTGGAATACGTGTATATTTGTCATTTTGGAGTCCTCATTGGTGTGAAAAATTCTCTAATACAATAGAATAATCAAACTTTACTAATACTTATGGTGGATTTTGTGATAGCCTTAAGCCAAAATTCATTCAGATTTGACTTGGCTAATCTTCCTACCATGATGTCCTCCATTAAGCCCTTGGGGATATAGCTAATCAGCTTAACATAAGTGAACGTAGCATGGAAGATTTGGGTGGTGACTCTAAAATCATTGTCCTAGATAGCACTAAAGAGCAACCAATGTCCATGCCTAGGACGAGCTCCACCAATTCTTGTTGTGTAACTTTGGCAAGCATGATCTCCCCTTTTTTCTATGATGCACACATTGTAGAGGCCTTAATATCTAGCATGAACTCCCAAATGAAAGCCATGGAGCCAAGCATTTGTGCAAGTCCAATCATGACCTTGATGTCTTCCAATGAGTCTACACTAACTTAATCAGCAATTTGGCTATATCATTGCCTGTTATGGCCTTGTCTATCTTGTTCAACAAGAAAAGTTTCTAATTCCCCATGTTCCATAGCACAAGTTGGAGGTTGCAGGCCTATTGTGGCTTCAAAGTAAAGAAGATTTTGTCATAGTTCGTCGTGTCTTTGATGGGTCTTACCTTTTGGGTGGAGCCATTTACATGGAGCAACACCCAACTTCATGACACCACAGTGTGCAGCAAAACATGGATTGAAGCTATGAAAAGCCCCAGAAGGATTAACAGTAACATTCGCACAAGGAGAAGCCAAGGAAGTAAAACAAGTCTTTGTAGTCCAATTGGAAGCCGACAAGTGGAAAGCGAAACTCAACTTAGTAATCCCCATGGATGATTTTGAAGTGATATTAGGCCTAGAATTCTATAACAAGTATGTCATTGCAATGTTTGGTAAGGGTGTGAATGAAATGATGCTAGATATGCAAGGAGAAGGCGTAAGAGTACCATGCGAAAGAATGCAGCTATCTGGTAGGACCCCAATCAAGGTGCAAATGAAGGAGAATAAGCTAGGAGTATCATGCCAAACAGTAAAACCAACTACAAACCAACCAAAAGGCCAGACCCAAAAAGCACCGGTCCAAGGGACCGTTATCAGGCCACGTATCATGACATGCAATGCAAAGCAAGTCGAGAAGTCAGTCAAACAAGGAGATATGGTCTATCTGTGTATGATCCGACCAATTGAAGAAGAAGAAAATGGCAAGAAACCCAAACAACAGAAGAGGAACACAGAAGTGGCAGAAATACTTGAAGAATTCAAAGATGTAATGCCAGCCGAACTACCCAAGGGTCTACCACCCAGACGAGATGTGGATCACAAGATTGAGCTGATTCCAGGGTCTGCCCCACCGGCCCGAGCTCCCTATCGCATGAACCACACTGAGCTCGTGGTATTGAAGAAGCAACTACATGAACTAGAAGAACAAGGATTCATCCGCCCTAGCAAATCCCCCTTTGGTGCTCCAATGTTGTTTGTAAAGAAGAAGGATGGGGGACTTAGACTCTGTGTAGATTATAGGGCTCTTAACAAAATCACCATAAAAAACAAATACCCTATGCCCCTAGTGGAAGACCTCTTAGATAGACTGCACGAGGCCAAGCACTTCAGTCGGATTGATCTTAGATCAGGATACCACCAAATTCGCATAGCCGAAGAAGATATCCCAAAAACAGCCTTCCGTACCCGATATGGTAGTTTTGAGTGGTTAGTATTAGGGTTTGGCCTAAGCAATGGGCCAGGCACATTTTGTGGCCTCCTGGATGGAATTTTTAGACCAGAGATAGATATCTTTGTCATTATCTACATAGATGACCTCCTAGTCTACAGCAAGACCTTAGAAGAGCACAAGCAACACTTATGCAAAGTTTTTGAGAAATTGTGGCCGCATCAGTTATATGCCAAGCCGGAAAAATGTGAGTTCCCGGTGAAAGAATTGGAATTCTTAGGCTTTATTGTAGGATTAGATGGAATCAAAGTGGACCCTAAGAAAGTGGAAGCTGTCTAAAGATGGCCTGTACTGAAAACTGTAAGAGAAGTGCGGGAGTTCCTAGGCTTCACAGTATTTTGTCGAAGATTCATCAAAGATTACAGCCTTATCACTGCCCCCCTCTCCCACCTCACCAAAGACGCACTCAACACGGCACAGAAAGGTAACATGATATGAGCTCAAGGTATACTCTTGTATTATTCAATCCAAAAGCGGGACAACATAGACACATCCCAGGACTACACCCTCGTGATGCCGCACATAAGAGGGTTCACCACTGGGCATAGGGAATCACACGTAGAGTGGAAACAAGGTAGGGCTTTGAGTCACTACTACTCCCTATATAGGTGCAATCGGTAGCAATGGCATGGTATAGCTACAAAGCCCTTACACTCACCCCCGCTTACTGGATTGCTGACCTCAGCAATCTAAGGGTAGCGTTTGTTATTTGACTCATCCGGGGTCTTAACACAATTTTTCCTAGCAAGCTGGTCAGTGTCTGCCGGTCTAAGGGGACCGCGAGGTCTTAACACAGTCTATACTATCAGATTGGCCAATGTCTGCCGCACTAAGACGTTGGGGCTTTTTCTTTTTTGATGGAGTTATTTGTGATGATTGCTACCATGCGAGTCCACCCTCGACTCAATTACATTTGAGGAGTGGAGGCACATTTGGGGTCTATGATTGAGAACCGCATTATTTGTTGAAGTGTTGAGGCGGCTCAAGGGTCAGTAGAAGGAGCAGGGGGGTTCTCCTCGAGCCAAAGGACGAAGGCATCCTTTCCGCATTCACGGGCCTCCGCTTCTGAGATCCAAGTGGCCTCCTTGAGTGGACGCCCGCGCCACTTGGTGAGGTATTCGGGGAAGCCTCTTTGTTCCCAGCATCGGAGGAATGCTTCTACTTCGAAGGGACCATTGGAATGGAGCATTGGTACACGCCGTCCCCATTGGTTGCCGGGATAGAACCTGCGCAGAAGACGAGCATGAAAGGCATTATGAACACAAACACTGTTTGGCAGGTCCAGCTTGTAGGTGACTTCGTTCAGCACATCAGTGATTCGGTAGGGTCCATAGTAACGATGATTGAACTTGGGGGTCATGTTTTTGGGAAGTGATATATTCTTAGAGCTCACTAGGACCAAGTCTCCTTTGGCGAATAGTACTGCCTTTCTCTTCTTGTTTGCTTGCTCTGTCATTGTTATCTTGCTCTGCTCGAGACTTTGCTTAGTTGCTGCATTGTGATCTCTCCATTTCTTCAAGAATTCTTTTGCATCTTGATCCTCCGCTTTGGCAGCTCCGGATGCTAAGGCCAGTGGTGTAATGACTTCTTTTCTTGTGGCTAACTCAAAGGGAGTGTACCCCATAGCCAAGTGGATGGAGCTATTATAGTGGAATTCCAAGACGTCAAGGTACAAGGCCCAATCTTTCTGATCCACTCTAGCATAGCTGCGGAGGTAATCTTCGATGCCTTGGTTGACTCATTTTGTATGTCCATCTGTCTCCGAGTGGAAGGATGATGAGAATCTAAGTTGGGTTTCCAGAGTCTTGAAGAGTTCCTTCCACATGTCGCTCATGAATCTTCCATCTCTATCTGATACAATGGCCAGTGGTAAGCCATGCAATTTGAATACATGTGTGAAGAAGAGGCGTGCTACCTCCTTGGCATTCAGTGGTGGTTTGGCCGGGATGAAGTGGGCATGTTTGGAGAAATAGTCCACCACTACAAAGATGATTGTGTACCCATGGGATTCCGGTAGCTCCACAATGAAGTCCATGCTGATGACATCCCATGGGCGGTTAGGTACTGGTAATAGTTGTAGTAGTCCGGCTAGTCTTGATCTTGGTGCTTTGACCATTTGGCAAGTGGGGCAAGTTTTGATGTAGTCTATCACTTCTTCCTTCATGTTCGACCAAAAGAACTGCTTCCTAAGGGCCTGCAAGGTTTTTCTTTGCCCTTTGTGGCCTCCAATCTTGCCGTCGTGTATCTCATGCAGGATGAGTTTCTTGAATTCCACATTGTTGGGGATATACAATCTCTTGCCTAAAAATAGAATACCCTCTTCTAAGGTGTACATTCCATGTGCTGTCTTCTCTGCTTCCACATCTTTGATTATCTTGTGCATTTCTTGATCTTGTTCTAGGGCCTCTTTGACAAGTTCTATGAAGTTGCTGCTGACCACACTGACAGCTTTGAGGTCAGCTTTCCGGCTCAAGGCATCTGCTATTTTATTAGTAGAGCTGGGTTTGTGCTTAATCTCCAGGTCAAATTCGGCTAGGAAGTCTAGCCAGTGGGCTCGCTTTGCTAATAACTTGGGTTGGGATTGGAAGTATTTGAGGGAGATATTGTCGGTGAAGACTATTGTATGCTTGTCTTGGACATAGTGCTTCCATTTTCTAAGGCAGTGGATGACTGCCAACATTTCTTTCTCATGTGTGCTCCACCTTGTTTGAGCATCGGTAAATTTCTTTGACTCATACGCAATGGGGTGACCCTCTTGGACCAGTACACCCCCTATGCCATAGTCATATGCATCTGTAGAGATTTCAAAGGGTTTGGTGAAGTTCGGCACCCTTAGGACAGGAGTTTGGCTCATGCACTTCTTCATCTGCTCAAAGGCTTCCTGCTGCGCGTTCCCCCATGTAAAAGAGTGTTACAGTCACACCCCCATTCACATACAAACCTCCCCCTCCTAAGCCGCCATTCACATATCCCTTCCCACACATACACGCAAACCCCCCTTCTACGCCCTTTTTTCCCATCTCCCCCCCCCCCGAAGCGCAGACCACAACGAATTAATTTACAAACAACACACACACCCGTACCCTCTTCTAGGCCCCCTGTCACACACAGGGTGTGCGTGCGTGTGGCTGTTCGTGCGGGAGTGTGTTTGTTCGCGACTATTCATGCGCGGGGACGCGCATTCCGCTTTGTCCGTGTGGTGGTGTGCTGCAGCCAGTCGTTCACACGTAGCCCTTATCAGCTGTTCACACGTAGCTGGGTACTGCCCTTTTAATTTAAAATCCCGCAAAACCCTAAAAACACATTTAAAAATTTAAAAATTTCTTAAAAATCAAGTAAAAATAACAAAATTTATAGAAAAATTCCTTAAAAATTCCCAATATTTCTGCAAATAATTGATATATTTTTCAAACCTAAAATTTAAAAAAAAGTACAAAAAATCAAAAATTGAAATTCTTTTCAAAACCATGAAAAAAATGGAAAATTTTCCTTAAAAATTCATAAAAATGTCGAAATAATGTCAGATTTTTTTTTTTTTGCAAATTCTACGAATTCTTTTGTACATTTTGCGAATATTTTCTCATTGAAAATGCTTTCCTTAATTGGCAAAAATTATTAATTGGAGCCAAAACCCAAAATTTTTTAATTAAAAAAAACAAAATTCAATGGAAAAAATCATTTTAATCCCCCAAATGAGCTAAAAAAAATAAATAAATCTGATCACCTTCTTTACACTTGATGCTCATGATTGGTTGTTGAAATTTCATGTCCACATCATTTTTATAAAAAAAACAAAAAACAAAAAACAAACAAACAAACAAACACATCAAAACACACTTTTAAAAAACAAACAAAAAAAAAATACAGCCAAACCAAACTTTAAAAAAAAAAACAAAAAAATAAAAAAACAAAAACAGCCCACAAAACTAGACAATCATAATCTTAAATCCAAATCAATCCAAACCCCTAACATCTCCATTTTTTTTCTTTGGTCACACGTCCCATTTGTTTTATTATTTCTTTTTGGTCAATGTGTTAGTTGTTTTTCCGTTTTCCTGTACGATAGGACGACTAGTCTTAGTCAGCCTTTTGTCAGTTTTGTGGATTATCGGTGGATTGCGTCTTTCCCTTTTCGAGGCCGTCGTCTCAGACTTTGCAGACAGACCCACACATTGCCAGGTTTTTTCTCTTTTTTCCTCTCTCATGTTGCACCATAACACACATTTAAATTGTGATTAAAATCAATTGACCGTTGCACATACACAAAATTAACAGATTGCACTTTATAAAATTGTAACAAAACGAACCCGAACGTTAATTGTAAAAGGAATCCCGCCATTGCACGAGCACCTTTGCACCATAACCCACTTAATTTTTGTAAATTAAAACCCATTCACCAATGCACATGCACACGCGTTACAGACACCTTTAACTTGTAATAAAATGAACCCCTTGAAGTCACGCATGCATGCACACAAGTGCCACAGATCATGTAATTATAACAATAAACTGCATTAATAGAGACCCAGTCAAGTAAAGTTGTGTCAAGTCTAAGAGGGGCTGGGCTACGTTTCCGACTCACCATGCATTAACGGATTAAACATTAATAATGAACTATGCTTAATTGATTATTGAAATAAGATGAGTCGTTCGTTTCACCCATCCACTTCACCGCACTGTAAGACCCTGAATGTTTACGGGGATTGGGTTTTCTTGGTCAAAGATGTCAATCATATCTGTTCATGTCTATTTTACTAGTCTGAGTCTGTGATTCTGTTTGGAGTCTGTTCAGTGTCTGGGTTACGGTATGTGTGACACTTTTGTTTTATTTTGTGTGTTTGATTACGGGGTTTTGGGTGTCTGTTTGTACTACATATTCACCAAGCTTTCGGTCCCATATCTGCATAGGTCATGTCGAATTTTCGGTAGGATGTGGTTTGCTTGGGGTGGTTTAGTCCAGTCAGTCTTGTCCTAAATCTTTCTCCTGTCGATGGTCTCAGTGGTGGTTTTGTTTGTGGGTTTTGCAGGTTTTCTCTTTGATTCCTGGTTTGTGAGTGTGGTTTCTACTATAGTCTGAATGGCATCATTTTCTTCTTCTTCCCCTCTGATTGTGGTACAGTATCTTCCCCTTGCAGTCCATGATTATTCTCTCCTTCTAGAGGCGCATTGCATCAGACATGCAGGCCTTAGACCATTTATTGCCCTCACATTACCGTCGGTAGATGAGAAGCTTTGTTGTTGAGAATCAGCAATCACACTCACTAAACAGACTCTTTGTATGGAGCTTCAGGGTCAAGGACATGCAGGCTAACCTATCCCATATGCATAATGGTGCCTACTGCAGTTTCCTACTTTCCTATAAAGCATTGTACTTGCTTCCTTTTCTTAATGCAATGATAGTACTCTTTTCATTTCAGTGAAGTGTCAATGTCATTGTCCACATACACAAGATTGTGTTTATGAGTCCAAGTCTCAATCTTGGAACCTAATTCACTTGTGTAACAAACAGTGTCTTTATCTTCTTCATCATGAGTCCACACTTCTTATTTCATCCACCATAACTCACTGCCATGCTCTAGATCCCGCATTTCTCACATGGTATCAGAGCCCAATTGGGCATGGCATTGCTTCTCCAGCCTCTCTTGATTCCTCTCAACCTCAATCTAGTTCAATGTCAGCTCATGACTTCATCTCCCAACTCTACTCTCACTGAAGCTTCCATGGCAGCCATAGCCAGCAGCACCCTGTCAGATTGAGCTGCTTATATCTCACTCCAGAGGTCAAATCTCTTGGAGCTTCCTTCTGGAAAAGTATTCCCCAACTCACAAAGCTTCCTTGTATCACATCAATCCATGACATTTGGCTATCTGAAGCTCAGCATTGTGAAAATTCTCAATCTCTGCTCTGTGTCTGCCATAGCCAAACAGGACCTACCTCCCTTGGAGCTTCAATAACTTCTCAACCAGGCCACTTCAGCTCTTGATTCCTTCTAGGGGATTGTTCTTCTACTCAAGGCGCTTCATCCTGGTGCATAAATTGACCACATTGATATGCTCTAACCCTGGCATTACAGAAATTGCGGAAACCTGTCCTGAACTACGCCGAATCTGATCGAGTGCCCTACGTGCTTCATACAGTCCACAATCTGGAGGATTTTCATAGGGCTTTGATAGCCCATGAAGTCAGCTTCCTAGGCATGTAAAAATTTTTGAAAATGATCAAGTATAGCTCCTGCAATCTGAGAAAAACCAGGTCCCTGTCTCAGAAACCCTAATTCCACCATAGCCAAAATTTCTCAAGCTTTTTTTTCCTAATTTTTTCTCACTCCTGACACTAAACCAAGCTAAAGCCCACTCTAATCCATTAACCCAGCATCAAATCAAGGAGAGGAAGGACCTGAGAAGATTGAAGAACGACCGAACGATCCCGAACAAGAAGAATTAAGCTCAACATCAACATTGACATAGTGTGTTTTCACACTGTCACTAACTGTGTCTCTTGACACACTACATTCTGCTCTTCTACTGATAAAATCTCAGAATTCTCGTGTTGATTTGCTGCTGATCTTGCAACCTCAACATGGGAAAAGACTCTCCAAATGCTCGATTCAAAGGAGTCGGGTTTGACACCTGGCAAACCCGCATCAAGCTCATCTTGATGAAAAAGGGTCTTTGGGCCATCACAAATGGCAAAGAGAAGAAACCTCGGGACGCGGACCTTGCAACTGTCAAGATTGTGGGAGAGAAGGAAGGAGTCTTGCTTGAAGCTTTCTTGCTTGCACAATGGGGGAAGACACACAACGGTGGAGGCTGAAAACAGTTTTCCTCTTCTTAGTTGTGTAAGCCAAAAGAACTCAAGTACAAAGAAATAGAAGAACCCTATATATGGGTCTCAAACCAAACTCAACTAACTAAGGTGGCATACTAACTGAGCCACGAACTAGAGTAGATAAGGATAGCTATCATGTAGCTATTATTCCCTGGGCGGTGTACCAACCGCGTCTGCAACTGACAAGTCGGTGACATAAATACACAACGGTCACCCTGGCGTATCACGAGTGGAGCTCGATATCTCAACACTCCCCCTCGAGCTCAATCCCAATTCCTGCACACCAAGCAGGTCTCTGAACTTGCGCAGCTTCTCTATGCCCAATGCCTTCGTGAATATGTCAGCTACCTGATCCTCTGTGCTGACATAAACTAGATCAATAAGACCTAGTAAAACCCTCTCTCGCACATAGTGATAATGCACCTCAATGTGCTTTGTTCTAGCATGATAGACTGGGTTATTTGCCAAGTGTATACTACTCATGTTGTCATAATAAATGACAACTGGCCTATCTGTAGACTGATGCATATCATAAAGTAGCTTATGCAACCAAGCTACCTCACATGCAGCCATTGCTGCACCCCTGTACTCGGCCTCTGTGCTCGACAAGGCAACTGTAGGCTGTTTCTTGCTGCTCCAAGTGACTGCAGCACTCCCAAAAGAGAACACATATCCATTGGTAGATCGTCTATCAGAAATACTACCAGCCCAATCAGCATTAGTGTATCCATGTAGCTGTATCTGAATCCCAGTCTCATAAAATAGTCCATACTGCAATGTGGACTTCACATACCTGAGTATGTGTCTAGCCGCATCCAAATGTGGTTTCCTTGGAGCCTGCATAAACTGACTTACCAATCCAACAGCATAGCTCAAATCTGGCCTGGTAATAGTCATATAAATCAAACTTCCTACTATGCGTCTGTACATAGTAGGGTCTTCTAGAAGCTCACCTGCATCTGTGCTCAGCTTCACATTCTGCTCCAAAGGAACTGAAATAGGCTTACAGCCTGTCATCCCATATTTGGACAGCATGTCCAATCCATATTGCCTCTGCAAGAGCTGTATCCCACTTGGTGATCTAATCACCTCAATGCCCAAGAAATAACGCAGCTCTCCCAAATCCTTCATCTCAAACTTCTGCTTCAATAGCATTTTCACATGAAGGATATCTTCATCACTGTCACCTGTCATAATCAAATCATCAACATAAATGACAAGTAGCATAATACCTTTCTCTGTTTTTCTCACATAAAGTGAGAAATCTGCCTTGGAAATCTGAAAGCCAATAGTGACAAGATACTGTCTTATCTTGTCAGACCATGCTCTAGGTGCTTGCTTCAAGCCATACAAGGCTTTCTTCAACCTGCAAACAAACTCAGGATGAACAGCATGCACATAACCTGGTGGCTGCTCCATATAGACCTCTTCTTGCAAATCACCATGCAAGAAGGCATTCTTTACATCCATCTAATGTAAAGACCATCCCTTTGATGCAGCCATAGCAATGACTACTCTTACGGTTGCCATCCTTGCAACCGGACTGAATGTTTCTTCATAGTTAATGCCATATGTTTGTGCATACCCCTTGACTACTAATCTTGCCTTGTATCTATTCACAGAACCATCTGCATTGTGCTTCACCTTATAAACCCACTTACAGCCAATTGCATTTTTACCTTTAGGCAAAGGTACCAATTCCCATGTAGCATTTGCTTCCAAGGCATCCATTTCTTCATCCATGGCTTTCTCCCATTTTTCTTTTCCCATGGCTTCCTCAAAAGAAGTGGGTTCTGGTTTCTGTATCACTTTAACCATATATGCATAGTGAATGGCTGTAAATCCATCATATTTCAGCCTATCCACAGGATACCTAGCTCTCGTAGACCTGCGCAAAGTAGTTTCACTCCTAGGTGCTCTCAAAACATCCCTGGTCTTCCTTACTCCAGGTGTAACAATAGAAGGAATACCCAACTCATCATCAATGCTCTGTTCTGAGCCACTGGATTCACCATCCACATAAGAGTGACCTGCATTCACATCAAACATGGGCTGATCAACCTTCTCTTTTCCTTTTCGTGATACCTGCATACCACTATCTGCATTACTTTGAGAAGATTCTCCTAATCTCAATCTACCTGTCCATGGCGAAGAATGTGAACCACTACTAGAGGACGCTCCAGGTCCACTAATATTTTGTGACTGCTGCTGTGAATTTTGTGCAGCATTACCATTTTGTGCATCTACATCATCAATCACATTTACTGGTTTATACCAGCTACTCATCTCATAAAAAACAACATCTCTGCTCACTGTAAACTTACGAGTAGAAGGGTTATAGCATCTATACCCTTTTTGCTGCAGAGAATAACCAATAAAGATGCACTTCTCAGCTTTTGGATCCAACTTGGATCTCAGCTCATCTAGCACATGTACATAGGCAATGCAACCAAAAATTTTCAAATGAGAAATATCTGGTTTCCTACCAGTATACCTCTCCTCTGGAGTCATTCCATGTATTGCTACAGTGGGAATCATGTTCATTATGTAGACTGCTGTAGCAACTGCTTCAGCCCAATAAAAATCTGGCAAGTCTTTTTCATTGAGCATGGCACGAGATACCTCTCCAATATGCCTGTTTTTTCTTTCTGCAATTCCATTTTGTTGTGGGGTATGACTGCATGAATATTGCTGCTTTATGCCATGCTCCTGCAGGAACCTTGCAAACTCATTTGAGAGGTACTCTCCCCCTCCATCTGACCTTAGGTATTTTATCTGCAGGCCTGTTTCTTTTTCAACCATCGCTTTAAGAGTTTTGAAATGCCCATAAACTTCACTTTTCTTTTTCATAAAATACACCCAAACTTTTCTGCTATAGTCATTAATAAAACTGACAAAATAATGACAGCCTCCAAGAGATGCAGCTTTAGTTGTCCACACATCAGAGTGGATTAATTCCAATGGCTTCTCACTCTCTTGAACATGTCTAGGAAATGGTTTCCTTGCCTGTTTTCCAAACTGACAGGCTTCACATACCTTATGCATTTCTGCAACCTTGAATTTCGGCAAACCTGCAACAATATTTTGGGCCTGCATTGATTTAAGTTGTTGTACATTAACATGACCAATGCGTTTATGCCAGATATCAATATCTGCAACTACACCGGTCCCATGTGCAAACATTGCTGCACTCAATTCAGACATGTCTGCATCCAATGTAAACATTCTGCCCTTCTTCTTTCCTTTTGCTATCACGCGACCTTTATTTTTCATATCCTCAACAAAGCATCCATGAGGATTAAATCTGACCTGCAAGCCCTGCTCAACCATTTGACCAACAGAAACCAGATTCTTGGTGATATTCGGGACATGAAATACATCGGACAGGTATTTCTTTTTCCCATCCTGCATAGACAAAGGAATTTTTCCAATTTGCACAATAGGATGTGCAGTATCATCACCAGTCTCCACAAATCCTGGTTTTTCCATTTTCCTTGCATCCTCCATCCATTCTGCATGACCTGTCATATGGTTTGATGCACCTGAGTCAACATACCATACATCGTTGCTTTCTTTTGCACTTGTCACAGAATTATTCATGTGCTGCACTATAAACAGATGCTCATTTCTGTCATCACCCTGTCTACTAGAGGATGCATAATTTCCTTGTTGCAGTTTTCCATTCATGATGTCATTCTGCTTTTTATAGCAGTCTTTAGCCATATGACCCATTTTACCACAATAGTAGCATTCAATATTACTGTTTGCATTTTGGCCTCTTTGCCATCCACCACGACCTCTTTGGCTCCCCCTGCCTCTAGAGTTACCACGTCCTCCTCCATAGGACTGGTTTTCGTGAGTTTGCTGCATATTCTGATTTCTACCACGACCTCC